>NC_137506.1:29340776-29388276 GCF_041902795.1 Electrophorus electricus | reverse complement strand
TTTGAGACTGTTGGGATGCATTTAGAAATTCTGCAGTAACAACAACAACAATAATACCAGCAAAATGAGGTTTCGAAGATTTCAGTGACATATGGTGAAAAAAGTGCAGAATAAAAGAGAATTGTTTGTATAAACAAGGCATTTAAAACTCTTCTGCCTCATTAAAAAAAACCAAAAAAAAAACAACATGGTCAGAAAACTATCAGGCATGCGTGCCACACTGTAGCGCTGCGCGCGCACCGTCCTCCCGGGCAGGAAGGCCCCGCGTGGTGCTGTTGCCGCCACATCCCACCCACAGCATCGCGGCTGTTCGGGGCTGGTTAGGTCCTCCAATGAGCTTGTAACAGCCAAAGAGAGGGATAAAGAAATGTTTGGCTTGTTCCCTCCGAGGAAGAGGCCTGCGCTCCATATTTCAATTCTGTTCCACCATGTGATAACTGGCCCGTAGTGGAGTCGAAAAATATTACAGGGTAATATAATATTCCATGTTAGTCATGACGCCATTTAAATGTCCTAACATGACCGGACGCGTTTCACAGAACAGCGTGTGCGCATCACGCCGAGATATAAATAGCGCGACCCAGCACATTTCAGCTCAGATGGATCGCAGAACGCTCTGAAGGCACCGTGGCAGCTCGCCGTGCTGGGACGCGCTCCTGTTCTGCAGTCCTGTCAATGTCACGAACGGCTCTCTCGCCAAGCCGGTTGTCGCGCAAGCGTGCCGTTAAGGGAATTTCGGAAGGGAATCGCAGGTCAAGTAGTAGCCATGCTCGGCGTATAGGCGGACATTCATTTGTCGCTCCGGCCACATGAGATCAGACATTGTAAATCTCGCAGACGGAGTTCGACTTGAGTAATTCATGCCATTTGCGCAGAGGAAAGGCATCTTTAGCAGACTGTTCCCACTAAATGTCTGTCGGGTCACTTCATAAGCAGCTAATTCATAATTCACCCGCAATCGGGCCTCACATGTCCTGCTTGCTGGGTTCCTCCACTAGGCGGTTTTATCAGTATCTCGCATCTGCTCTCGAAAAACCTACAATTAGTTGCATGTGGCCCTCAGAGAACACACACCGTAAAAGCACACATGCAGACACAAACGACAAACACGCACCAGCTCTGCCACCCTCTGAGAACTCCCATTATCCCTGGCCTGAACCGCACAGACATGCAGCAACATGGCCAAAAGCACATCAGAACAAAGCCGTTCGTTAGTTCAACACCTTGGTGATGATACCACGAAGGATTCTCCTTTAAACAAAATGAAGGTGGAAGCAGCACATGTTGGGGAGTGTAGGTGTGTGTGCCTTAGATCAGGGGCGGAGCTCCCTGATCAGGGGCGGAGCTCCCTCTGCGAGTGAAGAGGATGGCGGCGTCATTACAGCTCACGCTGACTCAAAACAAAGCCGGCGAAGAGCAAACATCGTTGGGCCGAGCAGCTCAGGACCACCAGGGTGAATATCTCTCCTCGTGTTTGTTTAAACTTTCACAGCTCGGATCAGGGTTCTCCAGGGCCCATCTTTCACCCCCCCCCAAAAGCCCCCCAACCCACGACCCCTTCGGGTGATTCCCACCCAGCGGCACAAGTCCCCCGATCCCTCCGAGTCCCCCTCCCCACCAGGACTGGCCGGATCAGCGGATGCTCCTGCGCGGGGCGACCCCGGCTCCGTCCCTTTTGGCCCTGGCCGCTGAGCTCGGGGTCAGATGAGGGGAGAGCAAGCCGGAGAGATGGATGAGCTCTGGAGTCCCGGTGCAGGAGCGTTAATGGAGGTTCTGGCGAGATTGCGGGGAGCAAGGGTAGAAGGAGGTGTGGGCAGGGCCCGTTGTTTTATCTTCCCTTCGCGATTCCCCCCTACCGGCCGTTTACGCAGGGCTATAAACGGATCGCACTCGAAACATTGTTGGGTCATGATGTCATGAGCCACCGGCGCTCAGCACTGTTTTATGGTGCTTGCAGTCAAAATACGGCTCAGGATCCACATGCGTGAGGCAAGACCCCCCCCCCCCTCCCCACCTTCTCTCCATCCCTCTCTTCATTTACACCCATGCTCCATCTGTTCACAGGAGGGTGGAGCAGGGGGGCTTTGAGATGCCCTCAGATTGCAAAGCCCATGTCTACTTTATGGCGCGCGCGCACCTATGTGTGTGTGTGTGTGTGTGTGTGTATGTGTGTGTGTGTGTGTGTGTATGCTCCCTGTCCTCCAGTAAAATTTGCACCGGAGCTTGCGCACCGGAGCTTGCGCCTCCCAGCCAATGATAACAGGCCAACACACGTGGCCAGCTCCTGCCAAGCGCATCAGGAGATCTGTGCAGCACAGATGTCTGCAGAACCCTTTCTCTACATCACCTCTCTCTCGCCAGCCTGCCAAGGCACACACACACACGCGTGCACACACACACACACACACACACACACACACACACACACACACACACACACACACACACACAGAGGAATCCCCATTAGTCTCTCTGCTAATGACTTGCAGAGCTAATTGGACCATGTGAGATTCCAATCCCCCCCCCCTGACTACAGCCTGAAAGTCCCTCATGCTGTGAGCTCCTCCTGTGGACGGTGTTTGGGTGGGTTAGACTGTTGTCTCTGAGGACTATAACGAGAGACGCGAAGGACACAGCAGATACATGGAAGCAAAGCATTTCCTTACTGTCCAAGGAAAGGGCAGGACTGCCACCAGCCTGCCAACCACGAGACAAAAAGCACAACCAGAGGTGAAAAAACTCACATGAGAAAGTCTGAGCACAGAAAATGAAAAGGACAACAGAAGACGTGAGCAGCTACACGGAAGGACGTGGGCGTCCGGCCGAGACAACGCGCATGTCTGAAGCATTCCCACGTCACGAGAAATCATGGCACTACTAGCGCTGAGAGGACCCAGAGCTCGCCCACACAAACTCAGAGCGGAAAACCACGCATGCGTTGCGCGCGAGCACCCCGTGCTCCCTCTCCCTGCCTGAATCCAAGGTAACGAGTGATTTGCACAGCTAAATCAAAAGCAAGTGCACGCAAAGCGAAGCGGGCCTTGGTGAACGCGAGCGCGTCCCTGCATGCTTCAGATTAGCCGTATAAAAGGACACGTTAATGCGCTCTGCTGTCCTTTGATGAGGACACGCCTGACAACAGACAGCACGCTAGTCAGAACCTCCAGCGATCCACTAATGGAGCAAATGCAGAGCACATTATGGTTATGAATCCCGTTAGTCTGGACCTGGAACTCAAGTGCACCCTGGTGTATGGTTGCAGGACAGGAATAAACACACAGGCCTTCTGTTCACTGCTCAAATTATGCTTATCTTACATTCTTACTGATCTCTCTCTCTCTCTCTCTCTCTCTCTCACACACACACACACACACACACACACACACACACACACACTTGTAAAACATATTGTATGACTACCTCAGGCATGCACAAAAGTCCATGTGCAATTTCTGTGGTTCTGCAGTACGGTCGACAACTGTAGTTATGGCAATGCAAAACTGACTCCGACAGCAATGCTAGTATCTTCTCCCCACCCCCACATCCCCCTCCCTTTTGCTCTAGGAGATCCTATCTCTCCTCCTACAGACTAGATTTCTTGGGTGACTTCAAAGCTTGTTCACTAAGTGTTTAGAAGAATGCGATGGAAACAGGAAAATAATGTTCTGATTTCTGTAAACTTGGGCGCATCTGCTTTTGCTTAGCGGCAGAGCAGCGGAGAGAGGCGCCTCCACTCAGACCCATGCTTCACACGGCCCTGTTCCCACAGGTTCAAAAGCACCTCACACGCTGCGCACAATCAAAGGCCCCGAACACAGGAGCGAGAAGCAGGAACACAGGCCGCGCTGCAAGAGAAACAGAGGGAAGCAAGAGAGACAGACACAGACCAAGAAAAAGTGAAGCAGAGCAAGGGGAAAGCAAAGGAACTTCCTTTTGATGGCTGGGGACAATTTTATAGGTCAGTTCATAATATCTAAGTCTAAAATTAAACTGAAAAAACAAAGTAGGGAAAATGGAACAAAAATGAGCAAGTTATGGTTATCGGATATGCGGCAAAGTTTTCATTAAATTCATATAATCCTACAAATAGATTTGAATGCCTTTGGAAGTTGTGGTCTCTCTCTCTCTCTCTCACACACACACACACACACACACACACACACACACACACACACACACACACACACACACACACACACTTGTATTAGATGACACAGACAACTACCTCCGGCATGCTCTAAAGTCCTGGTGCAATTTGTGGGTCTGTCTCCTCATGCTTAAAAGGTAGCATGACGGGACTCCTGCACACGCACGCACACACGTGCATGCGCGCACGCGCACACACACACACGCCTGTGAGCCCAAGGGCTTCTCCTTTCCTTAACTCAATCATGCTCAGGTTTCACTCTCACCCATCCGAGCACAATTCACTTCCTCCCCCAAACCCCCCTCCCTCCACCACAGCCTTAAACCACAGCCCTCCCAGAGCTGCTCCTTTCAGCATGCACAAACACACTCAGTCCTGTCCGAACGCAATAGCTGCATCAAAATTGCCTGCTCAGAACTCCGAAGGGGACTTTTTGGATGTTCATTGGTCGGAAGACCAAGACAACGGGCGATAGTTCGTCTCCCTTTTGACGTGTCACGACGCATTGCTGAGAAGGCCCAAGTTAAAGCAGGCCTGTAATAAAACGGGACCTGCTGTTTCAAAGAACAGGGAGAGTGAATTCTCCCCCTGAGAGTCCTGCACCGTGACCAAAGTGGTGTGACCGACGAGGCACGGAGCAGCACGTGAGAAGCACCGGAGCCGCACTGGAGACGCACTGGCTGGCCAACTCGTGGACACCAAGAACAATATCAGTGAACCCTTGCTGACATCACAGCCCATCTGATTCGGTCTCCCTGCGCTCTGCTCTGCTCTGCTCTGCTCTCCGTCATCGCGCGACACCTCTGCTCACTCCCGTCACGAGGCCATTGTTTGCAGTCGCCGCTGATGTACTTTACGCATGTGCATTAGCAGCTGGCTTGTGCTTTGGATGTGGAGGGTGCTGTGCAAACATTTCCCAGGAGAAGGGACCGGGTATGCGGAGGGTCACGCCGGACCCTCCGTTTTCTGAGCATTGTGCAGAAGCTTCCGACCTCGAGCCCAGACGAGGGTTCTCTCAGAACGGGAGGGATAAGGTGAGCCCATGTAGGGAGGTGGGGTGGGGGGGGGGGGCAACCAGGTAGCCTACGGGCTACAGGCCGCCGCATTCGGAGAAAGTCATTTCCTTGCTTTCCTGCAGCAGGAACAGCGGAAGACTTGGGAAAACAAACGAAGATGGAAGCGGTGAAGAAACTGATTAGGGCGCGCAGAGCCAGCAGGGCCAGAGCGAGCAGAACAGGAGGAGACGGAAGAAACGGTTCAGGAACCAGAGAGGCAGCCGGGACCTAGCACTCCAACTGCACACAGCTGAAAGGGTCCGGAACACGGGCCCACCCCCCACATGGCCCCGATCTCTCATCCAATCAGCTGTTTGTGTAGCAGTGCAAGTGAAGGTTATTTTCCCCTCCACCTAGAAATTTCTCTGGCCATCAAGGAAGGACTTTAATGGATTCCAGTTCTACACGTACTGCTTGATTGCCAGCTCAACACCCAGTGACATGTAAGGATGTTAGGCCAAAAACAAGAACAGGTGAATTAAAAACAAACAAACCAAAAAAAAAAAACCCCAAAAAAACAACCCACCAAAAAGTTGTCACTCCAGTGTCCCGCCACCCAATCAGATCAGTCCCCACCCAAGCTTCTGCCCACTTCCTTCCTGACCTACTTCCTGTTTCTGTTGCCCACTGCAGTGATAAATGGGCTCGAGCTTCATTCAATTACAGCCAGAGTGCGAAGAGACAGGAACAATAGGGGCGGGCCCATTCAGCGGCCGCATTCTTAGTGACAATTTACCCTAATTAGCATCAACTCCTGCCCCATCCATCATAGTCCTCAAGAAACATAAACAAACTGTCAGCTCTAGCGTAACAAACCGATCGCCCAGCTACTTAACACAAATTATTCTTACATGAAACGCAGCTTCTCAGCCCCCCCCAGCCATCTGTGGGGAACGGAGGGCTATTAAAATTGAAGACATATGTTCCAGTCAAGTTCAACTCCCCAGACTGCTCGTGCCTGCCGCGGTGACAGTTTAGTGGGGCTGAGTCGGGACTGGCTGGGCTCGGAGGGAAAGGGGTGGGAGGCATGGCGCGCCCGGGTGACTCCTTCCACTGCTAGGACATGGGGCAAGTGGAGTGCGCTCGGTTGACGCCAACGTTCACCTTGAGAAGGAGTTGCTCCAGGCGAACTGGTTGCAGAAGAGACGGACATCGAAACTCAGAAGTTTCTAGCACATACTTCCGGAGGAGAAAAAGATAGATGGTCCTAACCAGGAACCTAAGCTGTGTAGTCTCTCAAACGTCCAGTTCCAAATACTGGGAAATGAAAGACTGGAGTAGAACAACGGCAAAACCTCCTGATTAAAAAAAAAATCCTTGAGCAAGGACTCTACTGCGAGGGGGCATAAACGCCTCAACTGGGGGTAGACAGCGTCAGTGAGGATGGCAAACTATTAATCATGCGTTTTACATCATTTAAAACAATCGCCACTTAAAGAAAGCAGTGTTTGATCATGTTGCCCAGAATCCTTTAGTCTAAATAGAAAACATTACATAGACATTCTTAGGAAATACCCAAACAAAATGTTGATGCATGCCTCTTGCTTAATTTTGCCTTTGTGGTTTCATTAAACTTCAATTCAACACGTGCCTTTTGTTCTTATCTTAGCGTGGACCCAGTTACAGAGCCTTGCTTGTAAACAAAAAGAAACAAAAAGTGCCAGTAATGAATTTGGCCTAAAAGAATTAGAGGCTGTGATCAGCCTGAGGGAGGCCCAGTGCTCCAGTACCTGCCCAGATAAACCAGCAGCCGTCAGATGTCATCCAGACCCTTCTTAATTTGTCAACTTTCCATTTCATTTGGGATGTTATCTGGCATGTGAAATGTCCTGCTAATTAACCAGGAAGTTTGGCATGGGGGGCTCGTTGTGTTTAGAGGACCAATGGGTAGCCTCGCTCGTCCCCGCCAAAAAAACAGGCCGAGGGAGCTCAGGTGTGACAAACACACTGCTCAGAAAGCCAAACGAAAACGCAAGGGAACTAAACAAACAATATGATGAGAGCGATGTTCAATTTTCTTCCTCTCCTGAAGCAATTTTCTTGCATAATAAACACACAGTAAAAAGAGAGAGAGAGAGAGAGAGAGAGAGAGAGGAAAAGGAGGTCAATGCATCTAGGAAGCTCCTCAGCCAGCCATCTTGTGGAAACGTGGCGTCCTGGCCGAGGTGAGTGAAGGGTCATCCTAATCAAGTGAAGTCACCCGCACTGCTAGGATGATGTCGTCTTCTGCTTGCTCATTAGCCATTCCTGGTCCTCGGCCAACAGCAACTCTCCATCGGTCATGAGGGAAAATATCAACCTCACTTTCCCCCTCCTTTCCATCTTACTTTCTCTGTTCTCGAGCAAATCACACCAAGATTAGCACGACCTGAAAGAATGAAGGATGGAAGAACTCATCTGCTCTTCTAGCAAAACAAATGGATGGGATCTGTCGCGCAGGCAGCTGCATGACGTTGGATTTACCCTCGCGCAAAACGCTCGTTTAACGTGCGCTCCCCGCCCCTCCCCGACCTCGACTGCTCCATTCCTCATAAGGCCTTTTCTTTGCTGTTCACAGACAGCTCTTTCAGCCGGGCCCCGGCGATGATGGATGGCACTTCTGAGCTCCTTAGCTCCTGAGAGCTTCTGGCTTACTGAGTTTAGACCTGCTCTTGCACCAATGCATCACCCAGTCGCCTGTCGTCGGCCGCGAGGCGGCCGCGCCGACGGCAGTGCCTTGCACGTGCGACCCCCTGCATTCGCCGGGGCGTCGCGCGTCTCTGCGATCCGCCTCGGTACCGGCCTGCGCTTCCCCCAACAACGCTCTCTGCCCTGCCTCCTCTTCTCAGAATCACTGCTCCCTTCTCTCTCCACGCACTTCAAAGCTCACAAAAGGCAAAGCCTACAAAGAGCACTAGAGCACGGCGCATTAGCGTGTGCGAGCCGTCTGTGCGCTGCAGCTGGCCGTGCAGACGACTCCGCCAACACCTGAAGAGACTTGGGGGGGGGGGGGGTGAGGGGGTGTGGGAAGGGTTTGGAGTTCAGGTGCTGCTCGTCTAGCGGGGCCCCAGGAGAATGACTCCCGGCGAAAGAAAACAAACCCCTGATCCACTTCCCCACAAAGTGCTGCGCAGGCTGGCCACCGCTGCCACAGCACCAGGATGTTTGTCTTAGAAAATGACTTTGCCGTTCCTCAGCCTTCTTGGCTAATTGACCTGGGGATAATTATTGTAACCTTCTCTCCAGCACAGCGATTCAGGATTCAAGAGCCATAATTCTACTGCATTATGCACTATATGAGGAGGGGCAGTAGTAATAATAAGAAGAACTTTATTAATACCCTTACAAATTCTACAGCAAATACTGCATAGTTGCCCACACATACACACACACACATACACACACACATACAAATGCAATTAAATTTGAGAGTGGGTGGGTTTAAAAAAAAAAATAAAAAAATTACCAAACAAAACATTTCCTCAAGCAATCAAAACACAAACAGACTGGAGAAAGCTGCAGTGACCTGCATATAATCACAGTGGGACATTTCCTCCTTGGCGAGCTTTGCCCCGTCCACTCAGAGCCATTTAGAAACAGGCTGGGGGACAACCAGGCAAAGCACGGGGCGACGTCAGCCTGCATCGGTCTGGATGTGGGCTGATAAATTGGCGGCTGCCGCAAACTGCCCCTGGGGCACCATTCAGACGAGATCTGTGGCGAGAGGCTGCTTTCTGAAACTTCCCCTAGCCCAGCCGCCCCAGAGCCTAGCCACGTGCAAGGCGGCCAGATGGTAGTGCCACTGTGAATACAGCTTGGCAGCGACTGGCCCCTCCTCGGCAAACCCGGGCTCATGGAGTAGAAGGTAATATCTTTGATCTTATCTCCTCAAGACTAACACAGATGTATAAAACACGCATACACACAAACACACCCACCCACCCACCCTTGTAAAGATACGCGATACCATGCAAGCCACATTCAGCAACACAATATGTTTAAATTTGCTAAAATGTAGTTTTTCCTTTTGTGTCTAAACCTTTTTCTTTTGCCTTTGATCACATGAGCATGAACGGGGGCCCACACAGTGTTAATGACAGCCAAAGAAACCTGAACACAGCAGTGGTTTGCTTTTGCAGTTAGAGACATTCGCTACATGGACGTAACGCACCAGTCTGGACATCCTGCCAAAATGCTCTTATCGAGAAAGCATCTGTCATCTCTCAACCCAGCACTGCCTGTCTCGGTGGGCCGATAACTTAACCTTCCCCGTCCCGCACTTCAAAACGCAGACAGAGTCCCAGTGCTCCCACCGTGTGTGGGCCGAGCTCCGCTCCGCTGCTCTCCTAACGAGCGACCCTTTCTACGAGACGGAGCGCGGGGTAGAGACACCTGACGTCTCGACTTCCTACTTGCGGTGCGAGTGGATCGTGCTGTCTGAGAGCAGGCGCTCGCCGAACGAGACGCTCCCATGGTGAGCCGACATGCAGCCCGAGCAACGCCACCATCAGCGTTTCATCCTCATCGCAGAGTCTGGGAATTCTTTTAGGCAGGGATATACAAAGACTGGAAGATAAAGCATGGTTCCTTCCTACCAAATCCAAAACTGCAAAAACAGCAACAGCAACAACAAAAAAATCAATTAATTGCAAGAATTATTCTCTAGAAACTAAATAATCTATATTAGCAATTCATAAAATTAAATCAACTCACCCACATTTCACTGACAAGAGAACATTTTAACTGATTAGCCTAGTACAATATACAACAGTGAGGATTCTCAGTGCTTTATCATCGTAATTTCACATACAAATGCAATGAACGTAGTAGTTTCCTGAAAGACTGAAACACTTCTAAAAGTGTCTATAAGTACCTCTAGAAGGGCCATCGTTTACTGCTAGATAAGCATTCACCACAGGACGTTTTAGTTATTTTATCACTCTGGGGCAATCACCACAAACCCCTGCATTTAATGTCAGTCCCATGCAAAATATTTGTTAAGTTTGGAAGGAAGAACAGAGTGAAACAGCTCTATAGCTCTCTACTGCCCCCTGGGCACAGCAACATTGAAGACCACTGAGAGAACAGGCTGAAAGAAGTCATACACTTCATATTTTATTTGGATATAAGGTGCACTAATAAAAACTTAGGATATTTTTTTTAGACACAAGTAATTACCAAAAACAACGCCCAAGCCGGATTGATCTCCTTTTCTAGGGCAGATGTCTTGTGGGACTCTTCACAACAATAAAACAATAACAATAATAAGTACACCTATAGTATTTTGACAGATTTCACCAGATGCATTCCTAAAGCAGGATTGGAATGGCCCACTGCGGAAGGACCACAGGAGCTACGCTAAGAAACGAAGGTCCGTTTCTTTCAAACAATAATTTAAAATATCATTTTAACCAGCAGACTAAACATTACCTGAGCTTTTTTCTAAGTCCCCCAGAACACCCACCACGTGCTAATACGGATTATGGCCATACATATTCGCAGACTGAAATCATTCTGTTGTTTAATGTCACAAAACTCCACTGGAAAGAATGTGTGTCCATCAGCTAAACTCTAAACGAGCAAGCATGGAGACTGATCCGTTATTTCCTCCGTGAAGCGTTAGGCCCACCCAGAGCCAGCGGATAGTATGAACAAACCGGAATCCTAGATGCAAAGCCTGTGCACTTTTCCATGACCCAATGCGATTTTCTAAAATAGCTTTATTCCATTGTCCAATTTCCCATATTTCAAACACGATAAAGGATATCGCTGCGTCTCCCCCTGCGTCTTTTCCTCTGTGACTCCCAAATTGTGGCATTTGCGTCTGTCTTGATGTTATTGCAAGGTTCTTTCCCTTTGAAAGGATAAGGAAAAACTCTAAACATATTCAAAACAAACTTCTCTGCTCAGCGGTGGTTCTCATTACCAAATCCTGCTGCTTTCCTCGCTAATGTCCCCTTTCCAAGAAATGTCATTCTTTCACTGCTCTGGATCGCATGTAATCAAAAGTTAGTTTAAATCTGAGATTTCCTAATTAAAGGTTCCCTCTCAAAGCACATGAGAAAAAAAGCAACAGATCTGGTGACGTTTCACTCTCAAGCCAGAAACAAACTAGTTTATATGCACAAAAAATTCTAATAGGATGACAGCACATCTACTCCATCCTCAGAGTTCCCCTGATTCTACTGAAGAACACACACACTCGGGTAGCTGCGAAACGCCCACACACTTTCTGAAAAATCAGAAGTTATTTCTCCATGAGCCTTTTTCTTTGGCAGTAATTATTATGTTTATTTATAATTCAAACATTTCTTCTTAAAAATCATCAAGTTTGTAATTTTCTACAGTGCTGAATCTCAAATTAGATTCAGTTAACCTTGGCCTAATCTTGTCTAGTATGATTATATTAGAGTGATGCATTTTGCGCTCTCTGATGGAGAGCCATTCCGTTCTGGTTTCGAACAGAAACAGAAGCGTATGAAAATGGCATTACGGTAAACCTTAGAGCAGATTCACCCACGCTTTCCAGACAGAATATGGACGAGCAGTAAATCTCTCGCACGGAGGCCAAGCATATCCAGCTAACAATTGGTCTCAGCACAGACTGCTGAAACGCAGAAAAATAACTTGTTTGGACCAAACTCAAATACCAAAATGTACTTTCTTCCAACAGTGGATAGGATTAGTCAAATGGGACTGCGGTCTGACTTTATTTTTGGAGCTGGCTGCATATATGGGAATTCAAGATCATATGGAGGTTTTTTTTTTTTTTTAAATATATATAATAAGTGCAATCGAGATGTTCTCTGGCCAAATAATTCTCACTATATTGCTGCTTAATTATTACATTATGAACTAGTCAACAGGACGCCTGAGCCTTGCAAAAAACAAACACTTTTATGGAACTGAAGACACACACAGAAGCACACAAGTGCAATTTCATTTTCTTACAGGGTTATTCGAAACTACGGCCCTTGACTACTTGGACAAAGCACTCAATTAAGCTTAGCTTGTTTAGCTGATCTAGCCAGTTATGTTACCATGTTCTGTATTGCCTGGATACTTTGCTGGCAGGTCAGTCAGGGAATGCTATCCTGTTTTCTGACCATGTCCTTCTGGAATTCCTGAATTTTAATGACTCCCCCTCCCTCCTTCCTCAAAACTCCTACATGCTGATTTTCTGAAACTTGTGCAATTTAAGCAATTTTATGCCTTTCTGAAAAGATGGAGATATTTCATAACATGTTTGTAAAAATAAAATCAGAAGTGGGGTGTTTTCAAGAGTACAGTGGCCTGGTAGCAACTACGGCTGCAGTACATTGTGACTGTAATGGAGGGAAATTACAAAAGGGCCTGAAAAATATGTGATGCCAGAGAAGGTCTCAGTGCTTTAGGACAGACCCCACACACCATTAGGACATGCCCCCCCACAGACCCCAAACATCTTTAGGACAGACCCTACACACCATTAGGACAGACCCCACACACCATTAGGACAGACCCCCCACAGACCCCAAACGTCTTTAGGACAGACCCCTCACACCATTAGGACAGGCCCCCCACACCATTAGGACAGACCCCACACACCATTAGGACAGGCCCCCCACAGACCCCAAACGTCTTTAGGACAGACCCCGCACACCATTAGGACAGGCCCCACACACCATTAGGACAGGCCCCCCACAGACCCCAAACGTCTTTAGGACAGGTCCCCCACGGCATTAGGACAGACCCCACACACCATTAGGACAGGCCCCCCACACCATTAGGACAGACCCCACACACCATTAGGACAGGCCCCCCACACCATTAGGACAGGCCCCCCACAGACCCCACACTTCTTTAGGACAGGTCCTCCACGGCATTAGGACAGACCCCACACACCATTAGGACAGGCACCCCACAGACCCCACACCCCTTAAAGACAGACCCCCCACACCTCTTTGCATCATTCTGAGATAGCAGCAACATCAGCCCCTCAATAAACTTTTAAGCGCTGTCTAAAATTACTCAGGCCGCGCACTCCACGACCATGAATAAAAAAATAAAAACATTTAATGCCTTTTAAAAACTGGGTGTATCGCACTATTAGTTAGTGATATAACAGCACATGTTTTGAGATGCCAGTTTTGATCCGTCTCTCTTCTGGTTGTAATAATTATGCCCTGTAAATGAGAATGTGCAGGAGTTCAGTGGCAGGCTCCCACATTGGACAATTATAATTACATCCACTGATTTTGGTCTTACCATAACACTGCAATTATCCTTATTGCTTACAGCAACATAACATGCATGATGGATGGGTTGAATATACAAGCATGTGCACGTACGCACGTGCACGCATGTGTCTCTGTGTGTGCGTGCGCGTGCAAACGCCCCGAGTTCTCATGCGGCTATACAACGGAGCCCTCTCTCACACACATCCTGCCTGTATCGGTCCACGACTCAATCGCCATAAATCATGTTGTTAAGATAACGTCAGTGCCGGGCAGCCGGCTCGTATGTTATGCGGAGAAACCAGGGCTCCTCCGGCCCGGAGATGCGGGGCGGCCCAGCGGGGACGTTCCCCGGACCCTGCACACACTGGTAGTTAAACAGTAGTCCCACCAAATCAGCCACCACGGCACGGGGGTCAGTGAGGTCTGCTGATGTGACGCGACGCCGCTGACGGCGTGGAAAACGAGAACAGAAATCTCCCCAAGGCCCACCGCCTGCTACCTGAAACCTAGCGGCCACTTTGGGTAGCGCGACAGCTGCGGTGGTAACTCATATCGCACGTGTTTGGTCTGATCCATTTCCTTCTCCGTCCGCTGGTGGGATTGGTACCTACAGGAAATATCCACCGCGTTTCTGGAGGCCAGGCCCCGCGTTGCACGTTACCCCTTTACTTCATGCCTGGTTGCAGTCAAGTGATTTCTTTTGACATCATGATCCTGCACATTTCCTCGTGCGTAATTAGTCGTAGTGGTCAATAAATCTCCTCTGTTTGTTTTCGGAACGTTTGCTGTGGTTTGCTCAGGACCTCCCCGTCTCAAGGCAGGGCCTCAGACACGCCGACAAGAGAGCATGTGACATGCAGAAAAGATTGCAGTTGCCTCTGATATTCAAATTCAGAAAAAGGAAGCCTCTTATTCCACAGTTACAGTTAGATTTTTGTTTAGAATGGTTACCTGTTCTACTTTTAATACTTTTTGCCATTCACTTCATAGCACAGATCTGTGAAATCAATCAATATCACCACCTATATAGAACAGGAGCTTGAAGTGAAAGTAATGCAAAGCCTCTGAATAGGTCCAAGGAGCCTACATAAGGGATAATCCCAAACTGGGGGGTGGATTGGGGTAGCACATGAGACACAGTGAAGTATTCTTCCAAAATCAACATTACTTCAAACATGAGGTCACCTAAACATCTGTCTACAACATGTCTATGGGGAGCTCAATCAAAGCCCCGCTAAAGCATGTACAATTGTTTCTGGAAATAAATATTAGGCATAATTTAGCCCTGATTATTGCAGCCAATTGCGGCTCGGGGAGGAAACGCTCATTTGGAGCGGCTATCTCATGTCAGCGAACGAGCCTGCCTGACTCGCCCTTTCACTTCCCACTCATTTATTTGATCTTCTTTCGCTGCCCCCCCCCCCCATTCCTAATAAGTGGGTTTATTTGTTGGATATCCACCCAAAGCTTGCTTCACAGTTTAAAGCCATTAAAACAGAGCAAGCTCCTGAGTGCATTTTAAGTGCGAGTCTGAGTCAGCTGCAGGGAAGTGGCCTGAGCTCATACTTAGCCTGTCTGCGTTTCCCACACACACACACACACACACACACACACACACACACACACACACACACACACACACACACACACACACACACACACACACTCCATTTGCAGTCAGCGGATACGTTTACTCAGAAACTAATCATAACTTAAACATTTCTGTGTAAATCGTACCAAATCACACAACAGAGAAAAGTACAACAAGAAAGTCAAGAGGAAATCAATACCAAAGACAATTAAGGTATTGAGGTAATTGAGAGTTTTCCCCTGGCATTCTAGTAATAACGAAGATAATTGGATGAATGAAAACTATGACTTTGAAAAAGAAAAAAAATCAAAGCACTGTGCAGGACAAAAAAAGTGTTTTAAAACAACATTGGGTAATTTTTATAGGGATCTGGTATATTTCAAAGAATCCTGGTAACTACATCATTTGACTGACTGCCCATTAGGTAAATTGTTAAAAAATAATAAGAATGATTATTATTATTATTATTATTATTATTATTATTATTATTAATAATAATAATAATAATAATAATAATAATAATAATAATAATAATAATAATAATGAATGAATGAAAACTATTCGGTATATATTAGCCTATTTCAAATTCATTAACCATGATTTTTATTTTATTTTCTTAACTTTCATGTTTGGGCACATGATTTGATTACCCCTGAGGTGCACACTGGCACATCTAGGACTGGATGTGAGTGTGTGTATGTGTATGAAACACAGAGAAGTGAATTATACACAGCATATGAGGGTAGGTGATGCCTGAAGATTCAACAATAAAGAACATTTATTTGGAGGGTTATTCATTTTAGACTTGAGGCACTGTAGTTGCAATGCCTGCAAACTCTAAATGGGATTCCCTTAATGACGAGACTTCCTAGCTGACCGTCTATGCTCAAATTTAAAACTAAAACTATGCTGACCTCTAGTGGTATAAAGCTGAATCTCACAAAACTCTACCTCCCAAAAATAACACTGCATTTTCAAACAGGGAACATACAAAGCTAAAGGTTATGAATGCTGACAACTTTCAAAAGCAGTTTCGTTTTTAGATGTGTAACTTCTAACAAATCATTTCATCAAAAAGGTCACACTGACTGCAACTTATTCAGCCAGGATGCCAAATCAATATCAGACCTGAAGAAAGTAATTCTCCCTGCCAGTGCAGCTCCTGGCCCTGCTAGCCTTTAGCCATGGGGACGGGAGACAGAGCCAGCTGTCATTCTTCGATGAGCAGCACGTACCTACAGACTGCCTATTGAGCCCTGCCAATGGACTGAAGAAAGAATGGCCTGGAGGGGGAGAAAAAATATTCCACAGCCCCAGGTGACCACTAAACGTGACTGTAGACACAGAGTTCACAGAGGACATCATAACACCCAAGGCAGGAATGAGCTTCACTGCACTGTCCTGGGACCTCGTGTAAACAGGTCATAAATTGCGATTTCTAGCTAGTGTTTACAAACAGTTAATCACAGAAATATGTGTAGCCCGCATGAACTCAGACTGGCATGTTTTAGAGAAACAGGATTAGTGTACAGAGGAATGTTTTATGGAAATGGGTCTGGGAATGAATCGGACAGGGAAGGGAAAGAAATGACAGCACATTGTATGTGGATGAACTTGGAAAGAGAACAACAGTGCGCTCCATGCAGTCAAAGAGATCACAGCTGAAGCTGACTAGAATTGGCACAAGTCACTTGTTGGTGCCCAGAACTAAATTAGGAAAATGGAACTCACTCCTTACATACCACACTAAGCAGGATCATAATGTTGGTACTATGGCTGCCTCAGGAGATAACTGCTTTAAATACCCATGAGCACTGGTGAGATATTGGGGCTGGACTGTGGTATAGTGTGATGCCGTGCCGACCAACATAGGAAATATGTATAAACAGATCCGCATACGTGCGGATGGACACCCAGACTTTTAACTACAAATCACACATGATGTGCAGATCAAATTGCTTGCATAACTGGCTTTCAACAAAATCTGCTAAAGTTATTTGAGCTAAGACTGCTCAAAATCATTTTTACCCATTAATACATCATCGCTTCAAAGTAGGGGTCGAGATAAACAAAACAGAAATGTTGACTGAATACTGGTACTACTGAGAAAGCAGAGCAGTTCCGCCAAACTACACAATACATTTATACTAGTGCTAATTTAGGAAGCCTTAAAGGTTTTTTTTTTTTCCCCCAGGGAATCTGCATATTAAAATGCATACTAAATTCTGAAGAAAGCATTTTCCTCAATGGTCAGCAGAACTGGGAGAACACTCAATTCATATTCCCAGCATGAAGCAAGTGTTCATAGGAAACAGGGGCAGAGCAAACGCCTCCAAATCAAATACAGTACAGGGTGACGCTTTGCATGCGGTATATAGAACCTTCTCCCACTTCAGGGTTGCCGTGGCCATACGGTGAGCAGAGAAGCCCAAGTGTGTCAGTCCTCAGCCACTTCCTGCAGCCAGGAGCACTAAATCGCTCGAGCTGGTCCTGGGTCTACCCCAACACCTCCCCCCAACCGGCCATGTCTGGTACACCAGGGAGCATCCTTATCAGTTTCCCAAACCTTTGCCACTAGTCTGGTACAGTGACCACATTACTTCCACCACTGGATCCAATCTTCCCATCACTTTTGAACAAGCCTCTTGTGTGTGTGTGTGTGTATTTATATATATACACACACACACACACACACACACACACACACACACACAGACACACCCCCTGGCCAAAAAAAACGTCAACACCTGGATTTAACTAAGCAAATAGGTAAGAGCCTCCCATTGGATAATTACTGCAGGGGTGATTATGTTTCAGCTGGCAACAAGTTATCTAACCCTAAATGATGCAGTGAGTAGCTTCTCAGTTGTTAAACAACCATGTCAAAAGACACATCCTGTGGTCGTGGAACAGATGTTAATCTGTTTCAGAAGGGTCAAATTATTGGCATGCATCAAGCAGAGAAAACATCTAAGGAGATTGCTGAAACTAAGAACTGTCCAACGCATTATTAAAGTGGAAGGAAAGTGGGGAAACATCATCTTTGAGGAAGGAATGTGGTCGGAAAAAAATCTTGAATGATCATGATTGGCGGTCACTTAAACGTGTGGTGAAATCAAATTGTAGAAAAACCACAGTAGAACTCAGGGATATGTTTAATAGTGAAAGTAAGAGCATTTCCACACGCACAATGTAAAGGGATTTGGACTAAACAGCTGTGTAGCCTTAAGAAAACCACTTGTCAGTGAGGCTAACTGGCAAAAATGGCTTCACTTTGCTAGATAGCATAAAGATTGGACTCTGGAGCAATGGAAGAAGGTCATGTGGTCTGAGTCCAGATTTACCCTGTTCCAGAGTGATGGGCACATCAGGCAGCTGAAGTGATGCACCCATCATGCCTACTGCCTACCCTACAAGCCTGTGGGGGCAGTGCTATGGTCAGGTCTAGGTTCAGCAACGTTATGTGCCCAAAGAATGAGGTCAGCCGACTACCTGAATATACTGAATGACCAGGTTATTCCATCAATGGATTTTTTCTTCCCTGATGGCACGGGCATATTCCAAGATGACAATGCCAGGATTCAAATTGTGAAAGAGTGGTTCAGGGAGCATGAGATCATTTTCACACATGGATTGGCCACCACAGAGTCCAAAGTCATTTCTTGCCATGAAAATTAACTTAATCACAAAAATTACTGCATTCCAGCCACTGCATTTCAGCCCTGCCACAAAATGGCCTGCTCCTGCTAACATCATTTCAGTGATCTTGTTAGCTCAGAAGAAAGTGATAACGAGGTCAAGGCAGCTGATATCACTCTGTCATGCTGATTTGAAGAGCAGACTGGTTGCTTTAAAAGGGTGGTGGTGCTGCTTGAAATGTTCTTCTGTTAACCATGGTTACCTCCAAGGAAACACATATAGTCATCAATGCATTGCATCAAAATGGCTTCACAGGCAAGGACATTACTGCTTGCAAGATAGCACCTAAATCAAACATTTATGGAATCAATGAGAACTTCAAGGAGAGGTGTTAAATTGAAATGAAGAAGGCATCAGGGAGCCCAAGAATACACCAGGACATCTCCTAAAGAGGATGCAGTGCTTGCTCAAGAATGGCAGAAGGCAGGTGTGAGTGCATCTGCACGCACAGTGAGGTGAAGGCTTTTGGAGGATGTCTTAGTGTCAAGAAAGGCAGCAAAGAAGCCAGTTCTCTCCAAGAAAAACCATCAAGGACAGACTGACATTCTGCAGGACGTATAGGGAATGGACTGCAGAGGACTGGGGTAGGCTCCATTCAGACTGCTTGGGACATCTGGACAAATAATTGTCCAGAGAAGAAAAGTGCTACCACGAATCCTGCGTCATGCCAACAGTGAGGCATCCTAAAACCATTCGTGTGTGGGTTTGCTCAAAATTTTGCCTAAGAACACTGCCATGAATAAGGAATATCATTATAACATCCTCCAAGAGCAACTTCTCCCAATGATCCAGGATCAATTTGGTGAACAATGCTTTTTCCAGCATGACAGAGCACCATGCCACAAGGCAAGTGATAACCAAGTGACTCAATGAACAAAACATAGACATTTTGGGTCCAAGGCCAAGAAACCCCCCAGATCTCAATCCCATTGAGAACCTGTGGTCAGTCCTCAAAAACAGGGTGGACAAACAAAAAAAGAGAAACTGATTAGCTCTAAGCACCGATCAGGCAAGAATGGGTTGCCATAAGTTAAAGATTTTGCCCAGAAGCTGATATCCAGCATGCCAAAGCGAATTGCAGAAGTCTTAAAGAAGGGTCAACACTGTATATATTAAGTCTTTGCTTAAACTGGCTGTATTTGACAAAGTTAAAAACTTATGAAATGCTTATAATTGTACTTCACTATACCATAAGCAACTGACAAAAGGACCTAAAAAAAACAGGCAGTAAACTTTTGTGAAAACCAAAATTTGCCTCAGTTTCAAAACGTTTGGACACGACTGTGTATCATATACGCACACAGAAAGTGGGGGGGGAAATCATTCAAATGGTATGGGTATTAGCCATAGTATTTATGTGTAGTATAAAGATATTTCCATAAAGCCATGTTATACTGGCTCCTGGCAGAAACTAAAAGAGCAAATGAGGGCTGATCTTTAGAAAACACACAATTAAAAAGCTATACTCAAAAGTTAACCACTGCTACAAGCAAAGACGGTTGCCAAGCAAAATAAAAAATGGACATTTAAACATATATGAAATTTTTTCTTGACAGACAAAATAAATGAACAAAAAGGGGTGCTCATAAGACCTGGGTGCTATTCCAGAAAGTGGGTTTAACTAACTTAAACTCAACCTTCAAGTCTGAGCTGCCCTAACTCAACCCGGCATACCCAATTATTGGTTCATCCAGTTGGAATTTCAGTTAAATAGTCAGACTAGTAGCAATTTTGCAGAGCTTCTTATCCTACTCTACTGGAACTTGAAATGAAGGTTTACACATGCAGATAATTCGTGTACTTAAAAAGGAAATGCTTATGTATACAGATTATTCATATACTTTAAAGGCAACTGCAACATAAGCACAGGAACAGCATTTTAGGTTTCAAAAAAAGATTAAATGAGTCAATAGGGGACTTTATAAAAATGCCAGATTTTATAGCCTAAAGTTTATTTAGTGTGTAAACAGTTATTTCTCTGGCTTCTGATCTATTAATTTGGGTTGATTGTGATCATGTAATATAGCCTCTGTAACCCAAGGGGTAATTAAACAGCCTTGACAGCAAAGAAAATGTAATGTAATGTTTTTTTCAGCATAATTCAAAATGGTAAAAGTTTTTACACATAGCTACTTAATTTCTGAAGTGGTTTATACTGGTTCATTTATACTGGTTATGTATATGATGATTTTTATCAGTTTACACCATTACTATTCATTAGACGTTGAAATGAGAAAATTGTCAGCTAATTCATGTCTGTTTGAATATCATGTATGAAAATGACTAAGTATTTGGACTTATGTTAATACTTGCTTGACATAACTTCTAAAATAGTATAGCCTACTGTTTCATTGTGAGGCAGGGCCAGTGCAGAATTGCTTCTAATTTGTTTTAAACAAAAATAATAAAATGAAGAACTTTACAACCTCAAGCCGAACCAGAGGTCATTCTTGCCACTTTCTAGGTGCATGTAAAGGAACTTTACAAAATCAGTCTGAACAAGCAAATCTCCATATAAATCACATTAACCTCCAAATGAAAATTTATATTTATATATATATATATATATATATATATATATATATATATATATATATATATAAAACATGATATCTACTTAAATGACTGGTAGCACACACATTTACTAATAAAATTACTAACAGATCTAGGTTAGTTACCTTATGAAACAGAGATGTTATTCATGTTGACAGTTTTTGTAAAGCCAAAGCAATCGAAATCAAAGACTCACCATGGTTGAATAAATGTTTCTCTAAGCTGTCAGGGTGGCCTTCACCCCGTTTACGTTTTACAGCGTTGAGGCGGATAGGATCTCATCTTAATGAGAGCGAGTGTGTGTTCAGTGTAATACTCCCTCGACCATAAGGAGGATCTTTATGATATGCTACTTTAGGAAGGCCTGGCCCTGAACGTTTATGGGGCGTGGCCCTTTAAATCACAAAACAGCTTATGGCGGTGAAGGTGCAGCTAGTGACTCGAACCGTGTTTCTGAAGGTTTAGCACTAGAAAGATGTAGGTAAAACAGAAGGCGGTAGCTGCCCTGGAGGTAAAGGTAATATGTTGTCATTTTTTGGGTTGGTTAGTTTTTTTCATCTGTATAAAGTAGCGTAGACCTTGCGAAGGAACCATTTGAATGCGGAACAAGTGTTGGTGCGCTTGTGGTTTCCCAAGACCATCCGCTCCGTGGTAACTTTGGGAAATGCGCTAACTTGTTTAATTGATCCACTTTATTTAATACTAAGCACACACGTTTCTCGTAATTCCGGAGATCACAGCATAGATTAATTGATTAAACCTTAGCTAGCTGGTCGGGTTCCAAACCTGAGACTCTTCTGGATGAATCACCTACCTGCCGATCCACCAGCAACGATTTGGTGAGTCGCCTCCCGCAGTAAACTCTTTTTCTTGGAGGTCATTTTATTTTAGCCTGCGTTCAAACTGTTTAAAAGAAAGTTTCTAGTTTGTAGTTGGTCTTTAACTGCAGACAGACATCAGTCTTGTCCCACTGATTGATTAGTCCAGTTGTAATGTTCGTGCCGCTTAATATTTAAATGTAAACAACAACATTGAGTTTAAAATAAGTAGGTTCGCACGCTTTTGTGTTCCGGATCTTTTTCGGCTTTCGTGCATATTGAAGTTTACCTTGCTCTGGACCACGGTGCTTGAGGGAACCGAGCACGTTTCTTGCCGGTTTGCCGTGCAGTAATCCGGGGTTCCGCGTGCTTCGATGACGTCCGAGTCGCACTGATGGAATCTGACCGAGCCTAACCGACTCTAACCGAGCCTAACCGACCCAAGTTTAATTTTAACCAACCAAGACATGGCCGTTGGCGCTCCCTTTTACGGTGGTTTTTTACAACATCTAGCAGATATTAGGGCCCAGACTAATGGCTAACCTCCATAAACTATGACCCGTGCTGAAACGTGGGCTTGTCTGTTTTTATCCGGTGGTTGAGAAGTGCTGAAAAGATGGGAAAGGGTCGTTTTTAGATTGATTTCGATTTGTGTAGGGATCTTTGATTTAAAATATGCTGTTGCGTGGGGTGGGTTGCATGACAAAAGAAAGTAATTACGTGACTTGATTTTAGACTTGACATTATTCCCAGACGTAAAACGGAGCCAGAAAGACTTCAAGCTCTCAACAGACAGGAGGGCTACCGTTGCCACGGAGACTGAGAGGCCCCGACAGCACCCACGTCTCTGCAATACACGAAAGGTTAGATCATTCACTATGTCTAATTCACTCGGTACCCAATCCCCCTGATAAATAGTTTTATCTAGGCTCGTTGGCTCGCTAGGTAGGCTACTCGGTCATGTTTGCAGAGACTACGTGGCTTGTTATTACCCTTCAGTCACTGTCAGTAAAGCCTAAAGGAAAGTGCATGCAGAGGACAACACTAATCAGGGTCTGGCATTACGTTAGTTACTTAAGATTAAGTTGACTGCTTAATTGTGAAGCAGAACAATGAGGGTATTGATGATAAGTGCTGATATGTAACCTAGCCTGGTAGAAGTTAACGTTATAGTTAGCTTAGCGTTGATCTGGCCACATGAAGATTTTGACTTGCTCTATACCTCGTGATTCTGTCCGGTAAAAAGGCTTAATAAGCGAAGTTTGGCCACTCTAGGGGCGATTTTCCCACACTGACGTTAGAATAGAAAAAGACAGTCATATTTAGTTTTTCTAACCGACCCGGTAAATGAAAGATACGGCAGTATCTGGGTTGCAAGGTCTTGATTCATATCAGACTTAGTCAAGTAGGTGTAATGATAGCATTGCCAACAGCCATGTATGAGTGAATATGTAGATGAGGACAGCAGTAAGCCTATCGTTATTACTTCAGAATTAGTGATGAAAGACCTTTTCCGTAGATCAGAAGGCTGTCGGCCATAACTGGACCCAAAATTGTTACGAGGCCAGCCGAGTACACGCCTCCGTCTATTAGCATATGTCACTTTCTTTTTTAAATCGGTAACATTACATAAGTGAAATTTAGTTATGTTGGATAGATATGTTGGATATGTCAGGATTTTCTCCTACCTTCACACTTCTTTGGTGACATTTGCTACACATTTACTGTTTTAGCACACTAAAGTAATGCAATTCACCCTACATGAATGATAAACCTATCAGTTTCAGGCTGGTCAGAAATTTCAGCTTCCAGGCTACAACTGTTTCTGCTCATGAACAGTCCATTTCTTGCATGAAAGAGTGCATTAACCCTTAGCTCCAACTCAAGAAAATGCACTGTGAACTGTCTTAGGAAAGCAAGCTGGTTTTCTGAAAATAAAAATAAAACGCAACTTTCTGAAAATAAATATCTTAAAACTCACAGTGGTTTTATCCACAGAACAATTCGTCACTCATAATATTTTGATAGCTCTTTTGCAGATTAATTTCCATATTAGCGTATTACATCAGCCTCTCGTCCTAAAGTACTGTTATAGTAAGAGTGCTGTGGGTCTTAATACATCCCATTCTTCACTTCTACTATTGTAATGCATTTGTTAGTTCTGTTCTAACAGAGCAAACTGGATTTAAGGAAACGGGTGCCATCACAGGTATAAACAGGTGTAAACACATTGGATTTGTAACAGTGTCCTGCAAAAGGGATCTCCCCCCTTTCTAATCAGCCACGTATAAACACATGTAGTCCGGAATAATTCCATTAGGTGGTTGTTGCAGATTAGCCACCTGTGGTCCAGCTTTTGATGATGTTAGGGTAAAATTATTATTAATGACACTCAGAGTAGCACTGGTGTCACTGGTGCAAGCCATTGTGACCATTATGAGAAGTCAAGCGATATAATATGAGATAACTAGTGAAAATAGGGACGCTGCTAGAACAGATACTGGAGCAGCTCCACTCTCATGCAGTGTAAGTCAGTAATAAAAATTTCTTTGTCTTTCTGTTCTGGTTGTGTTGCATAAATATTCTTAGTGGAAATTGACACTATAATTGGGGGAAAAAGACATGAAATGTTGTTTTGCAAAATTTGAGAAAAACCAGACAAGTCACAAAATGGGCAACCACAAAACTGTGGGGGGGGGTAGCCAAACAAATTAAAAATCGTACAATTTAAAAATAACATTTTTTCTTTTTTTTTTATCTCCCAGATCTCCAGCTGGAAGCCTGACTAAATTTCAGAAAGAGGTCTTTTGCTGTTGTGTTAGAGCATTTGCAGTTGGACTGTTGAGGTGTTTCACGTGGTCTCAGACCCATGAGTCATGGTCTTTTTAGCATATGTCAGCACATCACAAACTTGAATCTCTCTAAATGGATGAATCTCCTACCACCTTCTGAGGTGAGCTCAGTACAGTTCGTTTGTGGTTCGTATTGTGGTCTGCTTGATTCTTGCATTGTGAAAATGAAGCTTCCCTGGTTCGTTTCACTTTGTCATTTAAAGCAAGTCTTAAGGCTCGTCATATGCTCCGATATTCATGAGTCTCGAACAATGTCTGCACAATGAATTGCGTGGCTCAAAATTTGTCTAATGCCTGTCTCTACTTTTACTTTAGTTTTGTTTTGGGTTTTTTTGTTGTTGTTTTTTACTGTTCTGGGAATTTGATCAGTTCTGTCATATCTTAGTTTTTTACTTTTTTTAATCCACTTCATTAAAATGCAGACTCAACTAACAACCCATGAACAGTGGCCATCTTGACTACACCATCCATAATTCAGTGTTACACAGATGAGGCCTGAGTTTTAAAGGAGCTGTGATATGAACAACGTGTGGTCTGAAATCTCAGTGCTAAAGAGGACCAGAAAGAGTACCGAGAATTTAAAAAGAACTGAGGTTTGTTGGAACCGATTCCCTTTTGCAGAAATGAGTTTGGTTTATTTAAAAATAACTACATGTGAAAACAACCTTAGTCACCCTTGAAAGCACCTTGATTTGGTGGTTCACATTCCCCCTTTCCAAGCACAAGATTTCTTTTAACTCGGTTATGACGGAAAGATTTAAAAGTAGGCAAGAGAGAAGGCTGAGAGCCCCAAAGTTCCTCCCTCGGAGTGCCTCACCATAAGGGCCCCAGGAATGTGTAGCTTAGAAAAAGGGACTGCCTGTCCTTCATTTTTCCAGGTATTTGAGCTGTTCACATTTCGCATTTTGAATGATCAGGCATGTCCTCCCTTTCCTCAAAATCTGCAGTCTGTGCAAATGTAAAATACAGCGTACAGTTTAGGCTAGGGCGACCCCTTAAGAGTGCTGTACAGCAGACACTTGTAGGTAGCGCTCCCAGCACCATGTGTGAGGTCAGGCTGACTGTTATCAGACCTTGAGGGACCTCATAAAAGCGTGGGGCCTTTGGTCGTGTACGTCATGGAGGGGAAGTGCCTGCCGTCCATGTCCCACAACTTCCCGTCTCCCCGAGAGCCCAGTGGGGAGGGCTGCATTTGGCTCCCCCCTGCTGGAATACCACAGTAGTTGATATAGCTGGCCATCAGCAGGGTCAACTCCAGGATCTGAGCAGTCAGAAGAGAGAGAGAACCAAGTCAGAAGGTAGAAAACATTCTACACATTAAAAAAAAACCCATTACATTTAAAGTGTTTAATATGGTCCTTGGACATTGGAGGCCAAAGAGAACAAGATTGGTACAGTACATGTGAAACCCAAGCTCTCATTGTAATGGTCCAGTTACTACTAACACACTGGACCTCATTAGCACTGCCTGTATGAATAGCTGAAGGTACCTTGGGGTAAAAGGAAAACCTGCTTTTAACATCAGCTGTCATCCTGATATACTGAAGCTGAGGGATGAAGCTAGCACTGGGATTTTTTAAATTTGTGTTTGTTTTTGTTTTTTTTGTTTTTTTTCTGAATTCACCCCCATGATAGTGTAGATGAAATTTCTCCTCCACCTTAGAAAATAATGATTAAAAAGACATGTACGCAGTTCTTTGATTTAGTACAAAATGACATGTCAGGATTGTTAACATGGTATCCCCTAATGTCCTAGTGCCTCTTCTCCCCTCTTACCTTTGGTTTAGCCATTGCGAAAATAAGCTTATCCACAGTCCTCTTCCCCAGCGCTTGCTCTTTATTCTGGCTGATCACCACCATGAAGTCCTCTTTGCAACCCCCAAAAGTGAAAACTGACTGGTATGGGTAGGTGACCAACAGGTGCTACAGACAAAGAAACACACATGCAGTACCTGAGACAATGGTCGATCCACCCGTCTATAAAATGGCCCAGAGCATAACCGGTACCACTGGTGCTAAAGTGACATTCATGGCCTCATTTTTGCTTTGAAACTCTTGCCGTAAATCAAACGGGCGCCGTCTCAAGTCTCTCAGAGTTTTTAACAGGGATTTGGTGAGGGCAGCAAGCGGATGAGGACAGTCTGAAAATGGAAGAGTATTGGGCGGCAGCTAATTACAGAGGTAAGCCAACCCTGTTTATTCCTGCTCTGCAAGGCTGGACCTCTGCAGGCAGAGAGGCCTGGGTGACCCAGCGAGCGGCCATCCAGGACGTCCAGCAGGGCTGGAGACTTTGGAGCCACTGTGGTAGAAAATCATTCCAGAGTAAGCATTCCATGCTTACTTCCGTGGGCTGCACAGAACTAAGGGGAAAAAAGGGCTTGACCTTTAAATATTGCAAGTCAAAGAACAGGCAAGAGAATGAACGGGTGAGTACTGTTGTAAAAATAATTCCCCCAGCCTTGAGGAGAGGACAGCAGTGGGGAAATAGAGTTGTGCATCTTAGTTTTGTTTGTTGTTCCCATGCAGACACACAGAGACTCAGGCACTTACCATGGTGTAATCTAATAGGCTTAACCCATCCTCACTGACAGCAAGCCACACCTGCTTCTGCTCCAACATAGAAGGGGGTAGAGGCTGCAGACCAAGTGAGAGAGGAACAATATTAGCCTCAACTGCTTATATTATTGAGAATACACCTCATCAATATTTTCCCTGTTTAACAACAAGTAGAAAACAATGGAAGTTAATTGTCAATTTTTTATTATTTTTTTCTGTGAACTTTCAGGACAGAAAAGAAGTACGCATACTTTGGCACTGAACAGCTTGGCTCCAAACAGCGGCCATTTGCGAGCCACAGTCAGGTAGATCCTCACACACTCGGCAGAAGTGCACCCCCGTAAGACGGACCACTTCGTGGCCAGCTGCTCCGCCAGCTCCCTGTACAACCCGATGCCTTCATCACGGCTCATACACAGCCACAATTTATGCATTTGTCCTCATGGGTTAAGCTTGCCAGGAAACATCTTTCGTTTTGAGATTATGTAAATTATTTTGTCACTACTGGAAGGGGGTGGGGGTGGACATATGGAGGGCACTACACACAGTGCTTGAGGGAAGGGCTATGCCCGTTTACCTGAGCTGCTCCATGCTGCAGTCCTGCTTGTACCGTTTGGGGTAGAAGCGCTCAAGAACTTGCAGAAGGATCTGGTGGATCTTAGGCTGGGGTGATCCGGTGGGAGACGCCAGCGCCCGGTCCAAGTCCCCATGTTCAACCTGCATGGCAGAATTACCATATGAACCTTTCATAGCCAAATACCACAAGGTAACACACACACACACACACACACACACACACACACACACACCTGGGCCATCAGTGCAGCCACTTCCAGAGCCAGCTCCTTGTTGACAGGAAAGTGACCTTGGTGCACTTCTTCATTCACTTGATATGCCAGCAGGAGGCGCTCTCTCTCCGTTTCTCCTTTAGCCTGTGCTCGGAAGCAGATCCTACACCACATAGCATATGAACCTGTTGCAACCGCTACTGTTTATAGAGAAGAACACGTGTTAAAACATACCTGCTTTTGTACGTTAGACGCACGATGCGTGTCCCCTCATACTTCCCAGGTTGCAGCTCTTTCAGGGCCTGTTCCCACTTGGAGATCACATCGCAGATCTGACAAATGT
The DNA here is from genome assembly GCF_041902795.1 of Electrophorus electricus. Taxonomy (NCBI): domain Eukaryota; kingdom Metazoa; phylum Chordata; class Actinopteri; order Gymnotiformes; family Gymnotidae; genus Electrophorus; species Electrophorus electricus. The sequence goes on along the minus strand of NC_137506.1, from coordinate 29,359,676 downwards.
GTACCAAAGCTTTGTCAGATCTACGGACACAGTACTCCTCCCCAGTGTCTGCTCTTTAGTCTCCCTGCCTGCCACCATGACGTGCCCTTTACACCACACAGTGCTGATCACTGGCTGGTATGCATGCGTGACCCGTAGGTGCTACACACAAACACATGGGGCCACTGGGGCAAAAATAACATTAAAACGGTCAGTTATGATGTCTCTCGACGGCTGGACCTCTGCAGGAAGAGAGGCTCAGATGAGCAAGACTGAGAAGTGAAATATTCTTCCATTTTACGGGCCAGTAAAGTGAGCTCAGTCATAATTAAGACACGGTTAAGAGATACGTGTGTGTGTGGAGTGTCGGTGGGGGGGGTTTACCTTGGCCACAGGCTGGAGGCAGTACTCCAGGTCTTTCCTGGATGGGTCGTCGGTGAAGAGGGCGAAGCCACAGAGCTGGGGCTTCCTTATGCCTGCCCTCTGGTTCAGTGTGTTCACAAACTCTTCCACCGTAGTGGAGCCATCAAAGCCCACCACCTAGAGATGCGCAGGTGGAATGGAGAGACACTACACCGAAGGCGAAGGGCTTGATGGAAAGCAGCTCATAAGAGTTCCGTTACCAGCAGCAGCAGGTGTCAGTGTTTGCAGTGTTCGTGAGACGGACGCGTTTGTGTGCGTGCATGAATGTGCCCTCGTTCAAGAGGTGGGTGTACCTGGTATGTGTTGTTCATGAAGTGCACGGGTATGCTGAAGGGCAGCGAGTGATGGTAAGGGTTTCTCAGCAGAATGGACAGAATCTCCATGCGTGACGGCTTGGCCTCTCTCTCCCCGTTCTGCAGTGCTCTCTCCACTGACCGCTGGCAGTACACTGCATACTTTCCTACTTCACTCCTGCACACATGCACAGGTCGCATTAGGACATGACACGAATCATTCCAACACCTCCCCGAGACACACCGTAACAGTAATGAGCAGAAGGAAGGAGTCAACCCTTTACAGGTACTGGGTGTGAGGGCATTTATTCAAGTATGGGTGCATTCCGCTCGGAAAGAGAGGAGGTCTGACCTGGGATCAGCGTTTCTTTGCAGGTACTGTCTCAGGTACCACAGGAAGCGATGTTGTGGCAGGAAAAGAGCCACACACACAGACAGCAGCTGCCAGCACTGCCACGGAAAACATGGATTGGGGACGGCAAGCTTATATTCCATTAAACACGTTAAAATGTCATTTGCTGAATATGCGCGTGTGTGTGTGTGTGTGAGACCTGTGTGAGAGAGTAGTTGTTTGGCATGCGTTGGTTGGTCTGTTTGATCAGCTGACAATACATCTCGTTCTGCAGCTCTGGGTGGGTCAGGCACACCTGCAGTGCACTCTGGGCCAGCGAAGTGTGGTAGTCAATGGAGGGGGCCTCCACTAACACGTTGATAAACAGCTGACACGACTAGAGGAGAAGGAGATAAATAACATTCCCCATTGCTGTGTGTGTGTTTGAGGTTGTGCAAATACCATCAGGATCACGCATACTCTCAGTATTGTCACTGTATTGCTTTCGTGACGTTGTTATATCTCTGCTTTGCCACTAGATGGCAAGCTCTGCACATTGGTTCTGAGTCTGGGAGTTAGAGCCAGCATATGAAAATGTTTGTGTTTTGTTTTTTGTTTTTCCCCCCATTAATGCACTATTTATGCTCCTACAGAAATTACACTGCAAATTAAATCAGGATTTAGTTGTCTTCCATTACTGGGGGGAGCTTTTCTGCTTTAGTATCAAATGTCTTTTTAAAATGGCTTGAACAAAAGAACAGCTAGTAGCTAGACCAGTGGTTGCAGCGATCTGAACTTAAACTTTGTCAGCTGTGTAGAAACCTCAAGAAGAGGCAGCTTTCACAGGGGAGTTGCGGCGGGGGCGGGGCTCCAAACAATGAATGGAGGCGGTGGGAGGTGAAGTCCACCACAATCAAAGCCTAATCCAGCCCCATTATGTTCCCACGGCACTAATGAGTAGGGGGCGTCACGGGTGCCCCTTTGATCTGACTGTGGGAGAGGAGGCAGTGCTTTCAGATAGCCCACCATGCAGGTGGCTGATAAAAAAAAATAAAAGGTTAGAGGATCTGAAGAGATTAAAAAAAAAAAAGTCCAAATTAGAGAAGAGTGGAGGGGAGGAGAGGAGGGGGAATGAAAGAATGCAGCATTTGTATGCGTGAGGGTCAGCGCGAGAGATGGAAGTAGTAATGGGGGGAGAGAGAGCGAGACCCTACTATGAACAGAGCGCTAAAGAGCACAGAGGAGCGAGGAACGTGTGCTGACCTTAAAGAGCTTGAGGGCCTCTGTTTGAAGTGCCTCAGAAGGCAGGGTGGTCAGAGGGGAACACAAGCCTTCCTTACTGAAGCACAGGACCTCCTCTTTCCACAGAGTAGAGTCTTTGGACACACGCACACACACACACACACACACACACAGATTCAGTTACAAATCAAAATGGCATGATTGCTGATTTTAAGCACTTGGGAACGGCCATGAACACTGGGGTCTGGACAAAGTCATGTAAACTGTCGGCTTCAATTTAAAACGACATTACACAACATTTCTTTGCCCGTCACATGGAGCAACGTTGAACACCACCCACCACACGGTGGCCCTCTTCAAAAACAGCATTTCACCTGGGTCTCCGTCCACGTCCAGCAGCTGGCCAATCAGCTGCTCGTACTCCGTGCCCACCTTTAGGCTGGCACAGCTGCCCGCTGCCACCGTCAGGTGGTACAGCCAGGTGTCCTGACAACGGCGCAGAGAAGCAGAGAAGACGTTAACCACGTCCACGTACTGACGGAAACTCGGCTGCATTTTTTTTTTTTTTTTTCTTTTCCTTTCCTTTTTTCTACAACAGTCTTTCTAGTTTGTACCATAAACGCACTTTTACAATCAGGCACAACGCATTGGTTGCTCATTTAAGAGTGCAGGTCACTGTGTTCCATTCAGATATATGGACTTTGCGCTATATATAAGAAAAGATAACAGAATGCTCATTACTAATTATGCCTTAAAGGACCAAATGGCCCTTTGTATGTATGTAAATTGTATGCAGTTGTGCTTCATGAGCGTTACCTTCTCTTGTTTGGTGCCTATGAGCAGGTAGGTGGGGCTTTGCTCTTTAGGATGGACCACTAGTGTGCAGTGAGAAGAGAGGAAGCCCCGCCCACCTGCCTCGTAGTCCTCATCAGAGTCACAGGACCTATCCACCTCCTCTACCCGCGCCTCTCGCACATAAAGCTGGCCTAATGGGAACTGGCACATGCGCACACACACACACAACCACAACATAATGACAATATATCAGCATCTACAACAGCAGTAAGACAAGAATTATTTTTAAAAATTGCGTTCACACTAGAATTGACTGACCTTGTCGTCCTGGTTCCGGTAGTAGTAAAACACCTTTCCTATTAAAGCGCACCACACGAGCTTCGAATGACCATGTTTGACCTACAGAGCAAACAAGACACAGACGGAGGGACGTGAGGAACAAAGAGACACAGAAATGGGAGGGCAGCATTACTCCACAGACATGTCTGCCCTGCCAGCCATACACACTAATTACAACCAGGGAAGGAACAGCAGCAGATTGTATGTTGGGTGCTCCCAGAGCACATCAAAGCATGCGCACAGGAAGAGGCCAGATATTACAGCCCAAGCTGTCAGTCAGCTGCTGGAGAAACATCAAGCAAGTTCCTGTGATGTGGCCAGACACGCACCTTCTCACACACACACACACACCCCCCCCCCATAGGAACTTGCTTCCCACACGTGTGTGTGTGTGTGTGGGAGCATGTGCACATGCATGTGGAACCAGAGAGAGCCTCAGAAAAAGGTACTCCACCTAAGCAGAATTCCAAGCATGCTGACCTCAGTTCTGTCTCAACGTGTGCTAGCCACCCAGGAATCTCTCTCAACGGCTTAGCTCAACACTCACCCCACCCCACCCCTTACACACACTCAGTCTATCTCCTACTCCAGAGATGGGCAACTACTAGCAAACTGACCAATCTTATTAAAATAACAACCATGTACATCGGAGGCTGATTTTACCAGATAACTAGATGCTTTCAGGAGTGGTCATGCATGCAAAAAAAGGTTTCTAGTGTTTGACAGTGGGTGCTCAGAGACTACTGCCTCTGTCCGCTGGCATTAACCCATCAAGAAACTCTAGGCCTCATTTCACTAGTTGGAGGATATAGTGAGGGTTCGTGCTTTTCAGACTGACCTTAGTAAGCCAGCCACGCACTGTGGGTTTGGCTTGTGTCTCCATGGTGATAGGCCCACTGGCCTGGACTTTGAGAATGTTCTGAAGAACTCTGATCCACTCCTCCAGGATGTTCGGGGAGTCTGCTGTCAGGTAGAACGTCTTCTTCTCTGTGATTAACTACCACAACACACACACGTTCGAGTAGTATCACAGTAGTATCATCACTGAGGCCGACAGCAGAGGTAGAAAGATTAGATCATTAGAGAATTACATCTGTAGAGAATTAAGCATAATTGCCACCATGGCAAATTTTAGTAATCTGACTACGTAAAACACCTGAAGGCGAAGTATTCATTTGTGAGACAAAAGAATACTGAGCTTAAAGACATCAAGCAGAGAGACTCCGTACAGCATAGTGTGATGGTAAACTCAGGGTTGGCGGATTTGGATAACGGCTTTTGGCTGCAAAATGAAGTGCTTGCAGCAGGAATAAAGGACACCGTTTGATGCTGTGGCTACATGTTCTGTCTGTGTGTGTGTGTGTGTCACCTGGAATGTCTGTGCTGCCTCTCCACGGGCTATCCGACAGGAAGCGTTGAGCTCAATCTGGCCCTGAGGCTTTCGGATCACGTCACTCTTGGAGCACAGCAGAAGAAAAGTGCACATCACTACCTGCTCACGGAGCCTAACAGTGTTTCAGAGAGCCCACCCTACCGTACTACCATGAGTCTCCCACTACTTCTGTATTTCACCCTCCTCATTCCACTAGGCTTACGTGATGTTATAATGTTATCTAACTTCAAATTCAAATTATTTATTTATATAGCGCTTTTTACAACAGTTGTTGTCACAAAGCAGCTTTACACATGTCCCGAGTCCGAGCCCCCAGTGAGCAAGCTAAGGAAAAACTCCGTAGAGCACGAGGAAGAAACCTTGAGAAGAGGCAAGACTCAAAGGGAGGGCCAATCCTGCTCTGACCAACAACAGACACCACAATATTACCAATATGGACAATAAAGAGTAGAATAAGTAATAACTTGAACACTATAAGATGATATCTGCCAGCGATATACTCACCGGTGATTTATAAAACAGGCTCTCTCCATTCCTCATACCATAGAGTACCAGTGATGTACTCACTGGTGATTTATAAAACAGGCTCTCTCCATTCCTCATACCATAGAGTACCAGTGATGTACTCACTGGTGATTTATAAAACAGGCTCTCTCCATTCCTCATACCATAGAGTACCAGTGATGTACTCACTGGTGATTTATAAAACAGGCTCTCTCCATTCCTCATACCATAGAGTACCAGTGATGTACTCACTGGTGATTTATAATACAGGATCTCGCCGTTCCTCAGGATGAACCAGCGCCTTTTCCATGCCTTCATTTGGCTGCCCATCTTTAGCAGGTACCCAGACTTCTCCAGAGTCTCCTACAAGCACACACACACAAAGCGTGTGCGTCAAATGTATCAGGTATTCTCTCACCACACGTGAACTCTGTCTTTACTGACACAGTGTCCGCACGAGAGTCTTTTAGGACCTTCACTAAGAAACGTACCAGACCTGCGCTCTCGCAAGAGTAGGAGGACGTGCGCTGAACTTTCTGCTCGGGCTCCGAGTAGTCGCTGTCCAGCGAGTAGGCGTCGGGAGGGATGGCGTAATCGCTCTCGGAACTGACCGAGGACATGGACACACCTAGAGGACAGGAGAACTGAGCCTTCGGCCCCTCCTTTATCTCAATGCCATTCTCTCGTGTTCGGGAACTATGAAGCCACTGCCTCACCTCTCTTCACGGCACGAGGGCTCCCCGGGGTACTGCTCTTCCTCTCCAGCCCCAGAGTGGAGGTGCGGAGACTGGCTAGTGAGCCACTGTCGTCCTCCGAGCCAGAATCTTCATCCGGGAGAGGTGTGCTGCTGATCTGAGTGGCTCTCTGGGCAAGAGGTATTGCAGAGGGTGATGGAGTTAAAAATCCCCCCCCCGTTCACACCACTGGATACACTCAGCCATGTAGCATAGCAGATGAGCTGTACATTAATATTGGTATTCTTGGGTTAATATTGATTAAATATTGGTATTCTTCCTCACCCCTTTCAGTGTGGTGTAGACAGGCACACTGATGTTCTTGTAGATGAGGTGGGTGAAAGGACCTGATGCAGGATACTGAGGCAGGGCGGACCCTGTGCAGGGACATTCACAATGACACCCAGAACCGTGGTGCTGATGTCACAGGTGAACCACACGCAAGCTCAAACACACGTTTGGAAAACACCTCACACATCTGGGTAGAAGACGTCCAACAACTAAACTTCCACTGTAAACGTCCACCCCGTTTCTAGGAGACGGGGCGAGAGGAATTCCAACCCGTCCCCTTGGTCAGTAGCGGGTAATCTGGCAAGGTTTGGCTTCCCTTTAGCAAAAGCATTAACCTCAAGTGTTGCCATGGTAGCACTCCACTGTGACCTTTCCTTAGCAAGCAGGCATGTGTGTGTAATGCATTAGTAATGGTCAGCGCATGCACGCGAGGACGTTTCACATTCGCCGGCTAGCTAGTAAGAAACCGCTGTGAGCAATAAAGGAGTCCAGTGATGGCTTCCACAGACGCCTCTTAACCCTGCTGCAGGTTAGGCCGCGCGAGCTCCAGCACACCACGGCGCCACGTCTCTCCGCTGCCCTTTCACAGCGGGCACTCAACTCACCGGCTGGGCACGACCGATCAAGCGCACGACCCCTTCTTGCCACTTGAATATCCACATATACTTGGAAAACAAGAATGAGCACTCCTAAGAGAAATGGGGCCTATTTTTACTGGGGCTAACGATACACAAATATCGTGTGAAAAAGTAGCACAAATCCTTTCACAGCACAGGTCCCCGGCCATGCTTCTAGAGGTTTAGCAACCATTTAGCAAACCTAGAGCTGTAATTTTCAGAGTCTGGATTAGCCAGATCAGATGGACAAGATTAGGCTCGTGACTAAAGTCTCCAGGGCAACGAACCTCTGCAAGGCGCAGAGCTCACAGAGCCGGGCTGCTGTATGGTAGCAGCGAGGTGGATGGGAAGCACCCTGATAATTACACGCCGCTGTCCTCCTTTCATTGGGGCTAATTAGAAAGAAGCCTTTCCACTCTCACCCTCCTCCAAGAGCCTCTTAGAAGCTTCGATGCATTGCAGCCTCACCTGCACAGGTTCCCCCAGGTGAGAGGTAACCTGACCCCTCACCGACACATCAAAAGGAGCAAAACTAGAAACATTCTGATGCAACCTCACCTCAAGCTTGACTACATCTGTTTAAAATGCATCGCAAGATAGCTGTGGAGATTGGTTAGTGATAGAGTGGTGCTGTTGGTAACTCATCAGCGAGCGATACTTGTTTGTGATTGTTTGGACCTGGATTATTATTGATGATTGGTTGACTGACCTTTCCCCGTGTTCCTGGCTCCAGGGCTGGCCTCTGACACTCTCATACCAGATTTTGCCACTGCGTAGATCCGGCTCTCCTACACGGCACACACGAGAAGACAGTCAGCTAAACGGAATTCAGCAGACGTCTAGCTATGTCTTTTGAACTCAGTCTCTGAGTCTCTTATTTCAGATTAAAGTGAATCCCTTCCCCCCTCCATTGTACCCAGGAGGGAAAGCGGTGCAGCGGTGGAGGAGGTGGTTTCGCCGCATCTGGATCCAGCTTCTCCAGTTCCTCCACCAAACCCAGGAACGAGGCCCCGTCGTGGGGCACTGCCTCTCCCGAGAACCCCTCCACCACGCCCTCCATGCTCTCGGGGGGTCCCCCGTCGATGTCGGTCTCCTCCACCCCCAGCGTTGACACAGAAGCCAGGGCCAGCGACGGGCACGCGCATGAGCCGATGTCTATGCTGACGCTGACCTGGTGGAGGCACTCCAGGCCCGGCTGGGGCTGACTGTGGTGCTTCTTCACGAGCTGGATGCTGTCGCGGGGTGTGAGGGGAGTGCGTGCCTTGGGCAAAGTCATACTGGCACCGGAGGGCAGAGCCTGTGCGGGAGGCCCAGGCCGAAGTCCGCAGCCCACAGACAGAGGGGCGCACACAGGGAGGGGGCTTTTGGGAGCGGCAATAGGCGTGTCAGAGCCAGAGGAGGAAGACGAGGACGAGGAGGAAGAGGAGGAGGAGGAAGAAGAGGAGCGAAGGCGCTGGGAGCGGAATTTGCTGTTGAGCTCGTCAGAGGAGCGATCTCTGTCCGAGGTTCCTTCCGCTCCTCTCTTCCGCGTGACCGCTGCGGAAGCCCCAGGCCCCTCCCTCACTTCCGTCGCCATGGTAACGCCTGCTGCATCACCTCTCTCTGGGCTGAACTTGAGGAGGCCATCTCCTCGGCCTTGGAGAAGAGGGTGTTTTAATGCGTTCTGGAAGATAGAGTCCAAACACTCCAGTGGCTTCCTCTTACCATCTGTATGGCACAACAGACACAAATACCATTCACTTAGACACTCCAGACCCTCTCAACAGACACACAACATGTATTTTATGCGAGAAGACTATTCAAAGCGGAATATAAAAATATACCTGTTGCAGAGTTGGGCACAGATATGCCTGTCGATTTCTGGCCCTCATCCTGAATAGGGGGTGTACCAGGGCAGCTGGGGGGGTGCAGGGGGCTGGAAGGCACCAGGTGGGCATCTGGAGACCTGGGAGAACCAGGTGATGTGGGCCTCTCCAGCAGGGCTGTAGCAGACAACAGGGCAGGGAAGGTAGAGTAATGAGTCTCTCTAAAGAAAGAAAAAAAAAAAAGAACGAGAGGAGCAGAAAATGCAGAAGAAATGTCTGCATCAGTACTTTGAATGTGTTCCGCCTGCTTTACATTGGCTAGCTTTAACTGCTGGTTCTCCATCTCCATCTGAGAGAAAGAGAGAGACTGACTTTAATTAAATTGTTTGAGAGAAAGCATAGCATTACTGTACGACCTAACACATAACTCACCTCTCGTAGCTTGAAAGTAACCCAGTCTTTGATTTTGGCTGCCTTCTCCTCTATAATCTTGGCTTCTTGGGCTCGGACCAAACTCTGGAGATAAGAGGAAACCATTCTGTGCATCAGCTCATCCCCCTCCTGAGAGCTTTTATGGACATACATAGCCATGGGTCTTCCTCAGATCGGAATCTCTACATACCTGTTTTTCCAGCAGCGCTTCCAGTCTCTTTATCGTCGTATCTTTTTCCTGCAGCTGACTGGTCAGCTCCTGATATCGGCTGTACAAGGAGCTTTCTGATTCAGTGGGCTGCGCGTTAGCTGATTTAAGCTTTTCTTCCATGATTTGGACCTTGAGTAGGGTAGAGAAGCAAAACCTCATTAAAACACTAATCAAAGTTTTCAGTTTGAAAGCTTTTAAACAAGAAGCCAATGGATGAGTTTAGACATGTGACTTTCTGTTACGCTATAGGCAGCTAAAGGCAGTAATGACTGGTTAGGACGGTCATACCTGCTTCTCTGCGCTATCGGCCCGCCGGTCAGCCTCGCTCACTCTCTGCTCCAGCTCATGCATCTGCACACAGAACCAAAGGCGTTTGGACCGGAACTGGGCAGAATTAAACAAACGCCGACCACAGCCAAATTCGTTCCTGTGCCGGATTTAAACAAACGTGGGTGCTTTGACGGTCCACCATGTGCAGGCCACGTTTCCCAAAGAAGGGTTAACGTCATGGAACTCGCCAGCTGGGAAACAAGCTGTAATAAGTCATACGAAAAGGGTTAATGGGCAAAATGAGCGTTACAGCGCCTGATACAGATCCTAGTGCCTTGTTTAGCTTTGATTGGTTTTCATTAATGGATGGTGCTAAATTAAATCTGTGTCAACCATGCAAGGGTGGGAATGTGCGTGACCAGCCCTCGGCCAGAGCGCCGTGACCAGCTGGCAGGAGGGAGGTGAGCACAGCATATCTGGGTTCATAAGCCCACCTCCCACCAGTTACACAAGCACTTGAACATTATAGTGCACTAGACCTCACACATATAGAGCAGTATATGTTCAAATGGTGATGGCCGGAAACCATCCCCAGCATGGAACTGGTAGGAAGTGGACACACACACACACACACACACACACACAGACACACACACACAAGCTCTTCATTACCTTTTAGAAGTGTCAGTGGATTTATGGTACATTAGGTCCAGTGAAAAGCTTTCTAGAGTAGGAAGAAAGGAAAAGAAACCCACAGTTTGCAGACAAACAGACAAAGGGAGAAGAGAGAGAGAGAGAGAGAGTACTAGAGAGGAAGAAGTGGCCCAAATGAGTGCCAACCTGTTCCCAGATCAGCTCTTTTTGTATACCTAAAGAGGACGGTGTGGTGGAAGCATGCTAAAGTAAACTCACAGCACAGCTGTGTGTGCAGGGTGACCTTCAGGCACACATTCTGTAGGGCAGACCTCTACCCTCATTCTTGGATTCATTAGAGTTCTTTAATCAGGCCAAAGGCCACCCACAAACACGCATGCACACGGGCACGCACTCCTGCAGGTAGCACGTCCCACGAGGAACCGCAGCATTGCTGCTGCCAGAACTCCTTTGGCTTGTTCCTTTATACCTTTGTACTCCACCCGCTTTGTCCTTTAACACCTCCCGCTGCCCCAAGTCCTCCACCCACTGGCCCAGGCGTCCCAGAGCCTCCTGGTACGAGCGCTCTCCTCGCTCACCCCTTCAGCAGCCTAGCGAGGGCTCGAGTCTGACTCTTCACCCTAGGGTCAGCACATTTGCCTCCCGAGAACGAACACTGGACCCCACTAGAAACTGGAATCCTGCTAGATGCTCTGGACACACACACACACACACACACACACCAGCATTGGAGAGAGGCCCACACACTCACATCCTGACTCGCTGTGCATTAGCCGGTAATTCAGCTGAATCACAGTGAATGAAACAAATTTGGCCTCAAGTGAGGTATGACTCACCAGGAAAATCCCTACGACTCAAACCCAGTGGCACTGGTAAGCATTAAAGCGTCAACATACCCCACCAGTTCAACTTACTGGACTCAGCTGGGACTAAAGACAAGGCTAAGCCCATTCGTCCATGCCCTCCCAATTCAGGACTCAGATGATGGGATGGGAGAAGGGTGGAGAGTCCAGGCAGTGGGTGATGTAGGGGTCAAACCCAACAACTGCTTCGCTTAACCTGCGTTTGCAAGTGGGACCGATGGGTCGGGTGGTCTCGTCTGGCCGAACTTTGACCTCAAGGCTAAGCATGTGTCACTGCTTACGAAAGGAATCCAAACGCAAGGACGCGAGGAGACAAGCAGGCCGTGTGCTTGGGCTTGGGAGTGCTGCACCAGTCACTGCTGTCCTCGGTCAAAGCTTAACCCTTTTTCCACCGGGAAACCGTTGCCTAGCGCAGCAATCGTTAATCACTCCCCAAACGGCCATGGTCTAACTGCCGTTCAGCTCAATCATTAAGTTTGCAGACTAACTAGGCGACAGGGACAGACGGGGTGAGCAGTGAAAAAAAAAAAAAAGGATAGAGAGCGTGAAAGCGTTATGACAGGGAAAGTGGAAGATTGCTGTGGCAGGTTAACACTCCGGTTTGACACCTTCTTGTAGAGCAGAGATCTACACTGATAGTCTACCACTGAGCCATTGTGTGCTCTCACACACGCACGCACTTGTATTGCTGCTACTGTAGTTAGCTCTGTTATGCTTACACCCAAACGTAACCTAACGATCTTTTTAGCATGTTTTCAAGCCTTCGTTTAATCTGCAAGCTACACTGTTCGTAGAGGCCCGACACTTTACACATCTACTGTGAGATTATTTTCTTGTAATGGGAAGCGTTTCCTGTTTACATACTTGCTGTTGATTTTTTAGGGAAAAATAAATCAAATCAGACACACCCCCACCCACCCACAGCCTCGAGCAGTGTCCTGCACTCCTGCTGTAAACTGGGTCAATGTATAAACCGCTCCTAATGACAATATGGCAACGTCCGAGTGCCTCTCCCTCGTCCATCGGCCTAAACCAAACACGCTCTTGGTGACCCCGAGAGAGGGAGTAGCAATCTTGTCCTTAACCAGAGACAGAGGGAGGAAGAACGGTGAGAAGGAAGGATGATGGGTGACGTCTGAAGAGACAAGGACCTGACGCAGGACACCAGGAGACCTCATCCGCACATGAACTGTTTAGACAGAAAACATCATGCTGACGGCGTGAGGAGAGACAGAGAGAAAATAAGGCCACGCTCGCGCGCACACATTCTTTAACGCAGTGAGAGACTCTGGCTGCCTTCCTAGATGAGATAAAGACAAACAAATGGCATAAGGCCAATGTCCTCTTGGCATTGATGCTTTGGCGTTCCACTCCTCACCCATGCTAGCATAGTTAGCATGACACACACGATAGCACTTCATAAACTACATCACCCAGACAGACAAGTCTCCAACACATGGTTTGTTCAGAGAGCTCGCGGCTTAAGGCAAAAGACAAGCTGCTTCTGCTCAGCCATTTCAACAGGTAATGAGCAATCAGGCTGATAAAAGGCCTTTTTTTAAATGAGGAAGAGGAGCCTCGATGTGATAACGAGCATTACTGCTCCTTCAACATACAGGATGCAGCCAAGAATGAACAAGGGAAACGTGGCACGGAGCTCCACTTTGCAATGAAACATTATTCAACACACACACACACACACACACACACACACACACACACACAGACACTCAACACTCAAGGATCGTTCACACTGGCCAGTTGTCTCCCCTGATTCTCTTTGCAGGGTTCCCTGCCAAATCTGACAGTTAAGCGTTTTTCACAGTATGAGGTTCTTGGGGCTGGAAGGAGAGGATAAGGGAGGAGACATGACAGCATCAGATTACCCTCCCCTGAGGAGGAGGAGGAGGAGGAACAGAACAGACTGGTGTTCTCCGAGCATATTTCAGAGTGCTTTTGTAAATTCAAGCAGGATTTATTCTCAGTTGCCACGATATATATCATTAGGGCTTAGCTTCAAACCCCTACAAAGGTGACCTTGATTCAAACCTCTACATTGCTACAGTTGAGCTGACTGAGAGAAAACAGTCAGTATAGCCTATACATCATGCTGTAGAACATGCGCCTTACCTTCTCAGCCAGGAGCTGCCGGATTTTGCCGGCCTGCAGGCGGAAGCGGAGCAGCTGCATCTCGAGGGCGACACATCGCTTGTGCCAGTCCACGCCAGCGCTGGGCACGGCCACCGTTGCACCTGCCACAGTGCCTTCCATCACCTCTGCCATCTGCAGCCACCGCAAACTGCCCCAGGAGAGAGAGAGAGAGAGAGAGAGAGAGAGAGAGAGAGAAAATTAGCCAAAAGGTCAACTGGTGGAAAAGCGGCATGACATCGCGCTGAACGTTTGCGTGTGTATTCTTAATCCTAATCTGGAAACATGACAACGACCTCTTCGAATTACTTTCCACCCATTTTTCTATTTCTATACCAAAGGGACCTAAAGACACGTTGTCAGCCTCTGTGGAAACCGAAGTATCCTCGGTCCTGGTTTCACTTTGCAAATCATTACAACGACTTTTACAAACAGCCACACAAACACAGAGCCGTTAATACAGCCAAACAATGTACTACGACAGCAGCCAGGAGATCTGCAGAATCCCAGCCAGGGCTCTGTTGCTTCCTTCTCCAGCTGACGTTTCCTAGAAGGTGAGGACACAGCTGACATCACACCGCTGGCGGCAGACCCAGCAGGCGGCAAGCGTTCACGCCTCCTTTTATTGCTCCCCCTTGTCAAAGCCATGCACGTCTCGGGGATCACCTTGGTAACTGGAGCAAAGCAAACTCAATGCTAGAATGACATAGTCGAACAAAGGTTTCCTGTTTCCTGAGCGCTCTCTCATTCTCTCTCCCTCTGTCTGTGCACTGAATGGACAGTGTTTTCTGGCGACTTGGCACGGAGTGCATGGGTGTCGGGGAGGTGAGCGGTCCAGGGGTCCAGGGGTCCAGGGGCCAGTCCTCCTATGCACTTCTGGAAAAGTTCATCCACCCAGGCTGAGCCCTTCCTCTAAAGCAGGCACCCAAATTTCCCTGCCTGTGCAATCCCTTCTTAATTACAGGCCCCAGGAGAAACAGGATCTGGGCCCACACAATGGTGTCTTTCTGCATGACAGTCCTATTACAGACATGGGGAGGGGGGGGGGTCCTCTCCTTCTCTGAACAAGGGATAAAGAATGTGTGGGGCTGAATGGAGAGAGCCCTGAATGTGGGAAAATGGCACTCTGAAGTGATTTTACCTGTGAGGGGCCTGCTTGGCAGCCATTTTCTAAAGCAGGGCATTTTCACAGGCCTGCGTTCCTCTCAAAGCGCCAGGGTGTTAAACCCCGGACCAACTCAACCGACCGCCATCACTGCCGCAGTTCAAGCAAGAAAGCAATTGAAAATCAAAACACTTGCATGACAGTGAGGGAAAAAAAAAAACCAACAAAAAAACCAAACAAACAAAAAACCCGGTACCAGTTCAAGTCTCCATAAAATTGGGTGGAGGAAGAGCAAGACCGGAGCTCTCTGCATGCTTGGCACGGCAGCAGAGCCATATAACACTGCACTTTGCCCCACTGGCAAATTACAGAAGCGCTCCTCAGAGATGTTCTGCTCTCTGACCAGAACTCTCCGTCAGGTCCTGCCAGGGATCCTACTGGGTGTTCAAGGGGGCAGGGCCAGATACAGGGGACATTTCCATAACTATCGTTGCATGGCCAATCACGACAGCATGCTGTGAATGAGCCATTTGGATGTGAAGCTTGTGCAAAGCCTTTCTAGTGCCTTGGCGGACCAACACGTTCGCATACTGAGCTGCTGGGTAGCATTCATAGGGGAGGTGACATCTACTATTGCCATGGTAACATCACTACATATCTTTCCAACGTGGCTCTTTATTTGCTGCTGTAGTCAGAAAGTTACTGCCAAGGCGGACTTTGACTCAAAAACTTCGAAACATCTTCCATCAAAACAGCCGAAGGGTGGATTTCATGATGGCGGCCACCCACCCTCCAACAAGGCAATGAACCCAGCTGGTGAAGACTGTGACCCAAACCCAGCTTCTGTTTCACAAGCGAGAGAGCTTCTTCCAGTCCGAAAACAGCAGAGTGGTGAGCAGGACCTTGAGATTCACCTCCACAATAAAAAGGCATGACGGCGCTCTGTGAAAGCGAGGCTGCAGAGAGGTTCGGCTCCTGAGAAGCAGAGCTGTAAGAAAGGCTTTATAGTCAGATGAAATCAAAAGCTGCAGCTTTCAGCACAGTGCAGGAGCCAGGGGGAATTTGCACTACCTAACTTGAGCCAGTGAGGTTTCATGTTTACAGAATACCCTGTGAACCCCATTGCTTTCTGTTACTTTAACATGAATACAACCAAGTAATAAATAATAGGCGTACAGCAGTGGGATGTATAGTGTAGCTTGTGTAACCTTTGTTTGACGCAGAACACCTGTTTGTGATTCATAGATTTCAGCTGCTTTTCGATATCTGATCTTCTCTTTAAAAGCGAAAGGCTAATGCATCTGGCACACTGCGCTCCCAGGCAAGGCTGCTGAAATTGAGTTAACTAGGTGAGAGGGTGTGTGGAGGTCAGGAGGTCCAAGGCGGGAACCCTCTAGTGCATCATTTAGTCCACCAGAACCTCCTCTATTGTTCCATGCACTCATTCACACACACACACACACACACACACATACACACACTCACTCAGACATGCACACATACACACACAGTCTCTGCTGAGCACGCAGCTGTGGTGATATAAGCAATCAGGTGATTAGGTGATATCATCCTTTTTTTTCCCCAGATTATCCCCATCAAGGTCCAAGTGGTTTCCCAAGAATTTGGCATTTCATCCGCATTACTCGAATCAGCAGGAAAAAAAAACAAAAAACGGTGTGGATCTGGGTCAGATTTGCTGTGTGTGTGTGCGTGCGTGCATGCAGGGATGGGGGGTGCATGTGTAATATGCGTACATATGTATATGATTGTATTTGTATGTGTTTTATTACACTCAACCAGTGGTGCTACAGGCTGGAGCATGTAATCTATGATCTATCCGGTCCCCTTATATGCATATATATATGAGAGAGAGAGAGAGAGAGAGAGAGACAGAGAGAGAGAGAGAGAGAGAGAGAGAGAGAGAGAGAGAGAGAGAGCGTGACAGGCCACCCTACATACTGGCCATGTGATATTGGCCCAGAGGTGTCTAACTGTAAAGCCGTGGAACACCACAACAATGGCACAGATCCGTACTCTAATTCATAAAGTCTGCCTCTTGTCTGCTGGCATCCAAACATTCCTCATTACATGATACATGCATCTAAAACAGATGGTCTGCTCAGCGTGCAGGGCATTAATGAAGCTGCATCAGTGAACATGGCAGACCACACCAGCTTCAGCCCAGGGCCCTTTTTTTATATTTAGGCAGAATAAACATCTGCTGCAGGCTTTAGCACTTTCAGGGCCAGTATAAATAGCCTGTGTACGCGTTATGGTGAATATGTGTGGCAAACAGCTGTATTCAAAGCTAGAGTCTCGCCTCCCCTAAAACTTCACTGCTGTGTGTGTGTGTGTGTGTGTGTGTGTGTGTGTGTGTGTGTCTCGTTTAAAGGAAGCCTTGCACAGACTAATAACAGGCTACTGTAGACTGGTCCACCTCATTATCAGCAGAAATAGTAAATATAGCCTAAGACATTCCATGATGCTGAGGTGTAAACATGTTCAGTGCAGTATGACAAACGCAAACGCACACACGCACACAGAGAGAGAGAGAGAGAGAGAGAGAGAGAGAGAGAGAGAGAGAGAGAGAGAGAGAGAGAGAGAGACAGACTGCTGGGGACAGGAACCGACTCCATGTGTGCCTACAAACACAAAAACCAAACCTCCCAGAGCCGGGCCACATCATTTTGGGATGTCACCACAAAACAATATCAGCCTGCATGCAGCGTATAAAGGAAAACTCCCTACGATTTATAAGCCTGTATTGCTGGACCTTAAACCAGTCACTTCAGCGACAGTTCCTCGAATCCTGCTTCCTGGAGAAGCTGTGGTGAAACTCGAGGCTCGAGAAAAGTCAGTGTCTACACTGGGGGTCAGGAAGGTCATATAGCAAGCACACTCCCCGCGCGATTCCGTTAGAACAGCTGTTTACCTAATAACTGCAAGTGACCATGAAAGAAATCAAAGGTGAAACACTGTATCCCTGCTATCAGGATTACACATGTGCACAATTACCCTGATGCTGAACAGCGTCCAAGTTGCCTTCACTTTTTCTTGTGAAACAGTGTCCAAGAGCAAGCGCAAAACGCGTGGTCAAATATGCGTGACTACGGTGGGCCCTGCATTCACTTTGTCCAAAAATGGTCACAAGACACAGGTGTCCGAGACCCTGGCCGAATTGCTGGATGGAGTGTGACCACTTGGATAGCCCCTCGCTCATCTCCGAAACAGCCAGTGACTAAGGGCTGACCGTGACCAACGTCGTGGAAACAGCATACATAAAGTGCATAACCTGATGTGGAATAAGACGTTTCGAAAATAAGAACTATAAATCGAGACATTTATTAGTCATCCGCCCTATAATATACAATTAGTGCTTGTGGTCAAAATAAGTGTCTGAAAAGTCCTAGAATTAAATCAAACCTAATATTCTCGCACACGTCTCGCGTTTAAGTGACCGTCCGTGACGTGGGCGCGCTCTAAAGACGAGATATCTTGAAAATCTGCCCATGAGAAGAAAGTCCTCGCTGAGAGTCCTTTGGCGTCTACTTACCTTGCAACTGTCTCTTCTCTAGACCGCCAAAACTTGGCGTGCAACTGTTACGCGCGGCGCATCACGCATTGACAAGTCGCTCACTCGCATTCGTTTGCAACCGAAACCTGCCGCCCAAAACTTTCATTCTGCTTCCCTCCGTCCTCTTAATCTTCTCTCGTCTGCAGTGTAGAATCCGGTGAGCCTGATCCCCATTCAGTAAGTTCATCCTTCATTCCTTTAAAGAGCCGAGCGCAGGCTCAGGTTACGCCGGTAGCCAAGCCCCCTTTACTGCACCCCCGCGCAGGAAATTGCATCAGAGCGCAACTTTTCGCCCGTTCTTCCAAATAATATTGTTTTACCGACGTTTGATATTCTACATCTGTAAATAAATCTTGCAGTTTTATTTTTATTTATTTTATTTTTTTGCATTTTGAAAGTCTAATGTTGCATTAAGTGCTCTCTTTCACACAGTCGCAACCTTATTACTGTCACAACCTTATTACTGGTATATTGGTTAAGAATTGTTTTTCCTTGCTTTGCCAGCGCTGATTTACACTGTTAAATCCTGGTGAAAGTTAGCAATTACAAGTTATCATTACTGAGCAATAAAACGGTCGTATACCATTAAGGAGTTTTGTGATGTCCCATTAAGTTTTGTATTCCCATTAAGAGCTATTACCTTAACGAGTTCCCACACAAAATTTGATTCCATAATTATTGTTTTAGTTTCAAAAACATATAGAAAAATAATTTTCAAATACTAAATAGGACATAAACATGGTACTTCATGGACCTCATCACTGGATTCCTGCTCATATACTTTGATATATGAGCAAAGCTATTTATCTGCCAGTGTTGGCTTTTCTGGTTTTGACCTGCAAACTGTTGGTTTTCTTCTACACTGAACAGATGCTCCAGGCCCATGTTCAGCTACAC
>NC_137506.1:29325776-29335776 GCF_041902795.1 Electrophorus electricus | reverse complement strand
TGGAAGTAGCATTAATGTGGAAGTATCTGGATTGTGAGTGTGACCTGGGGATGTTTCTGGAAGTGTAAATCACACCACTGGCCCTGTAGTCAGAAACTGAACAATAATAAAGGGGTAGATGATGATTAACAAATGACTAACAAACATGCAGTGCACACTGTATTGTACTGTAGTGAATAAATTGTACACCAACCGGTTGTTTCTAATGAAATGGCTGGTAATTTCAGTACCGGTAACACCCTACAAAACAATTATAACTGTCCCTCAAACCTTCATATACATTCTGGTATATAAGGTAGCAGCGGTCTCTCCCCTGTTCTCTGCATTATTCTGAACAGCAACTGCTGTCATCTCAGCACTAACTCCTTGAAGCCCTTGGAGTTTCCTTTAGTCCTGGCCTTTTTTTTGCCACTGAGTCCAGGGAAAGCCAGCTAAAAAACATCACACTCTCCCCTCTCCTGATGGCTGCATCAGAATCATTTCTCAAGGGCAGGCTTCCACGCTGTTCTGTAAACAATGAAGCCGAGGTTCATGACCCTGACGTGAAGCCCCGTCACATTTTGACCTCTCTCTGTCTCTGATTTCATATCTTGTACCAAGCTAACTACCTTTTCTTAGCGAGTCGTACCACTTAAAGAATACCGTCGAATCAGATCAAAGGTTATTTACTGCTGCCTTAGCCCTCAAACCGCTCTCCAGTAGTTCACTAGACTCCTGTGTTACCTGTATAACTGTGTGTCCTGTTTATTTTACATCACTTTTGTTTTTGCAGCGATGAAACCTAGGCTGTGTTTGTTTGATAGGACCCTGGCTAAGCTGCTTGCTCTCACGTACACACACGTGGTCCTAGCAGGACAGTGAACACATGAGAGTGGCTGGCTAAAGAAATAGCGCAATGTCACTTCCTGCGACCCTTTATATTTCAATAGCTGGTTTTGTCTCTCTCTGCCCTGAATCTTTTCCAGCCTTTGGAAACAGAGTATGCAGGAAGAATGACGTGCACACATTCACACCTGGGGATGGTGCTTGACGCCAGGTCAGCAGGCTACCCCGCGGGTCTGGTGGACATCCTGCGGTACCCTGCAGACTGAGGGAACGCGGGCATCTTCAGCCCATCGCCCAGAAACCCAAGTTGCCATGCAGATGGTCCTCAAGATCCCCTGCATCTCGAATGACCAAATTCCAATGATGGATACTTTGTGGGTTTAAATCGGGCAATTGTAATGTGGAACTTGATAAGCTGCTAATAGCTAGCATGGCACAGGGTGTTGTATTCGTGAGCTACAGGGAATCCCAAAATCAGCAAGGGCAGAGGTCTGCACATCTGCCCCACAGCTGCTCCCTTTACCCTGAGAGACAGAGAGAGGGTGGGTGGGTGTGTGTGTGTGTGTGTGTGTGTGTGTGTGTGTGTGTGTGTGTGTGTGTGTGTGTGTGTGTGTGTGTGTGTGTGTGTGTGTGTGTGTGTGTGTGTGTGTGTGTAAAGGGATAGACCAGTGTTGAAGGTAAGGAAATGAAAATAATACATATTATACTAAGTGTCAAAGCACAGACCAGCAGAAACAGGGATTAGACTAGCCATATAAAAAGCATATTTTGACAAAGACTCCACAGAGTGGAACTGTTACAAAGACCCTCAAATGTCAGTTTCTGGGAACTTCTTCCCAAATCTTTGTCAACTCAGTTACCAACGTTTGTACATGGGAAGCAGTCAAACTAAAGGAGGCTATACCGCAGTGGGGATAGGAGTTAAAAACAGTGCAACTATTCAAGATGACAGTGACGATTTGGGGTCAATCAGCTCATCTTCAGGGAATGTTGAAACGTCCCCTTGAAGCTCAATCAGCAGAAATGATAGAACGACGGACACTGACCCGTGACGTCACGGAGACGTGATTAAGCCAGTTCACAACTTGCTGGGCAAAATGTTGAAAGTCACAGGCTACAAGAAGGAAATGCACCAAACAGATTAGGTGCGTGATACCAGCCATATACTCCTAATACAGAAGAACGCTCGCTGACGCCCCATGCATGAGGGTTTAACACAGAGCCAGCGGGAGCGTGGCGTCGAGGAACAGTTCTCCATCTGTCCAGCAGATGGCACCTTTGCTCCACGTTCAATGCGAAACTACCGCAACACCCCCCCCCCCCCCCCCCCCAAAAAAACAAACAAAAAAAAAAAAAAACATGAAAGAAAGAAATAAAAGTCGCGAAACCAGCACGTCCGGTAACAGCTCGCGGTCCGTCGGGAGGAAAAACGGCGCGAGGAAGGCGGCGCTGTGCAGCTCGCGAGGTGAGACTGCGGATGACTCACCCCCAGGCGCGGGGGGTCTGTCTGGAGCACATAGCACACACCACCAAGTCATTATCCTCAGGCCACCCCGCTGAGCCAGCGCCCAGTCATATGCGGAAGCGTGAAATACTTAAATAAGCAAATCAGCCACGATAGATAAAAATGGATAACGTGTGCACAAATGCATGAATGATGGATGCACAAAAATAAACAAACAGCAGTGTGAGATGCTGCGCCCGTAGGATGTTACAGCGCTGAGCTTTTGATCTCCGGTAACACTGGGGTCAGGAATGGCTCCTGATGGCTTTATCCAGGAGGAAGAGGAGCAGGGAATGCCGTGCGGTGAGCCGATGTGCCTCGTGACAGCGTGACCCCATGTGGGCTAACCCGTGGCATAGCCGTGGGAGGATGAGGGTGCCATCCTCGAGGAAAAAAACACACTGATCCCGTGGGCCAGTTCCCACACAGAGTGACGCAGGGGCATACTCCTCCAGGCCTCTGCAGTGAAAAGCAGTTGTTAGGCATGGAAAACGTCTGGGTGAGAAGGCACGCACGCAAACGTGTTACTGTGCTTTCAAAATTTGGTGTGAGTCACCTATCCCCCCCGCAACTCTACTGTTCTACTCTCAGGAAAGGAGAAAGTTAAGTGTGTGGCCTTAAAAGAGAGACAGAGAGAGAGGTTGTGTGAGAAAGAGTGCACGGGTGTGAAAGAGAGATTGTGTGTGCACGCTCGCGCGTGCACTTGGGAGGTTCAGCTGAAGCCTCAGATGGGAGGGTTAGACAAACGCTCGCTTAAGCTAGTAAGAGAAGCCGTCGTGCTTGGGTTTCACTTGGTGACATCCACCACATCACTCACACTCACAGAGGGCGGGAGTGGACTGAGGAGACAGTCAGAGACACTCCCGTCTGGCTCCCAGCCAAACCTCCCCATACCTATGCAAAGGGTGTTTGCGTATGCTTGAGAGACCCTCTGCTGACGTGTGTCAACATGTCTATGTCTGTCTCCAGCACTACATCTGTACATGTGTGCAAGCGTGTGTGTGCGCGTGTGACTGTTGTGCATCCGTGTGTGTGCGGTGCCCGGCGAGATCTGGGCTGCCCCACCTTCCTCTTTGTCTGGCTTAATGAGAGAGTGAGGAGCCTCAGGTAGCGATTAGAGTAATTAACGATGATGCTGCAGCTTTCCGGCTCTGTGCAGCGTAGTAAGCGGAGTGTGTGCGGAGTCATGCCACGGGAGGCTCGCGCCGCTCTGGTCTCACTGGTGAGAGCCCTACCTCTGCCTTGTTCCTGCTCAGCTACGTGTCTGCAGAGAAATCACAGCCTCTTTCATAAATTTCACTGCCTCAAGGAATGTAGGTGTGTGTGTGTTGTGTGTGTGTGTGTGTGTGTGTGTGTGGGTGCACAAGAGAGGGAAAATCAGAGAAAGTAACTGCAGAAAAGATATGCTTAGACAGATGCACGCTCTTGAAGAGGTGAGGTCTTACACTAACCATGTGCTGGTGTGCTGTGTCATTTGCTGGCCTAGGATCTAAATCCTGGGATTGTAACCTTACACCAGTTCGCTTTGAATCACATGGGGAACCGAACAACACTTCTCTTTTTTCTTTAATCTCCCCAGTGTTGTTCATGACCTGTCTGTCTGAAGTAACCCTGTTGTGTGGTACCACCTATCACGCACCCACTGACAGGTGATACCAGCCATGTGAAGCGGCGTGTCAGCTGAGCACGCTCGGAGGAAGGTGTCTTCCTTCC
Organism: Electrophorus electricus; assembly: GCF_041902795.1. Lineage (NCBI taxonomy): Eukaryota > Metazoa > Chordata > Actinopteri > Gymnotiformes > Gymnotidae > Electrophorus > Electrophorus electricus. Next base: position 29,331,734 of record NC_137506.1, on the reverse strand, counting down.
AAGGGGCACCCACGGCGACTGCTGTGATTCAAACGCTGGCCCCGTAAACCTCGTAGCCAGTTGTGACAGTCCGGCGGCAAGTGTGTCCCAGATTGGGCAAAATAATATGTTGTTTATAACGGATTCCTTACACTGCTTGAGAGTAAGAATGAACAGATCTCCTTTAGTCAGCACATACGACATTGTTTCTGTTACATTGTAAAGTGCCGCTTGTTTTGGGCTACATGTATTGAGGAGAACCCACTCTTGGTCAATCATTTCATAGATTGGAATAAACTGAACACAGGTACGCAAGGCACACACTTTCATGATTGTGATACTGTCGCACTGACTCAAAACGAGCCATGAATGTTGTGAAGCGTTATGTCCGTAGCTTATATAATATAGGAAATATGTTGGCAGATAGCCGAATGTAGTGTTAGTGGTATGTGTGTGTGCACATCGAGTGTGTGAGCAGAGGGAAACCTAGCTGATATTTCGCTGGTAGTGTTCTCCACACTGCAAGTCATGCTTCCACAGAGCTTCTTTCACACCCTCTCTCTCAGTCTTCTCTCTTTCTGTCTCTCTGTCACACACACACACACACACACACACACACACACACACACACACTCATGATATAAAGTCAGCCTGGGTCCTGACCCTTCACTCAGTACTGGGTTCATTCAGAGTGTAGTCTTGTACACACACACACACACACACACACACACACACACACACACACACACACAGGGTGGAGAGTCTCTTAGTATAATTCAGCATCCATCACCCAGAGAGCACAACGTCTCTCTTAAGGAGCTGCACACCCCGGCCAGCCACACATACATCATTCCCTCTGCATGTGCCACTGCCACACACTCCTAGAAGGCAATATTTATGATCGAGTGTGCTGAGATAAGAGGTGACCTCAGCATTTAACGCCACACACTCCAGGTCCCAGTCGTTCAGGTCAGGTTAGTCAGGGGTGGCTGACTGACTGACTTTAAAGGACCAAGTGAGCCCTAACGTACAGGAGAGGCTGCGCCCGAGTTTTATGTGGCCTACGTGGTGGACTGAAAAAACAGGCCATCGACCCCAACAAAACTCTTGTCTTCCTGTCTGCATCCCACGAGCCTATGTTGATACCCCCACCAACAGAGCGCGAGAGACGCATGTAAATCTGGCTCCCTCTGGGAGAGAGGAAGGCTCTGGAGAAAATAAATCTGTGTTGGTTCATGGTGAGTTCAGCCAAGCCACCGATCAGAGCCTTCTCTCTCTCTCTCTCTCTCTCTCTCTCTCTCTCTCTCTCTCTCTCTCTCTCTCTCTCTCCCTCCCTCTCTCTCTCTTTCTCTCTCTCCCCCTCTCTCTCCCTCCCTCTTTCACTCTCTCTCTCTGTCTCCCTCCCTCTCCCTCTCTCTCTCTCTCTCTCTCTCTCTCTCTCTCCCCCTCTCTCTGTCTCTCTCTCTCTCCCTTTTCCCTTATTTCTTTCCTGTTTGTGGTTCTATAGTTCTTGTTAGGTTGTCAGTTTCTTTCAGTCTTTTCTTGATGCTTTATCAAAAGGAACATACAATAATTAAGGCATCATGTGCCTCATATTCCAACTGTACATTCAACTCACAGTTTAAGGTTTTCTGTAAAAGGCCCCATGGTCTTTTTCTGTGTTCGTATACACAAAATCTGCCCAACGACAGGTCGAGTATGAAGTATGGCTGAAAAACTGCGGTGCTCTGTTAAATGTAACTCTGGTCAAAAGACATTGAGATCAACAGGGCCAATTCCCAGAGCCAGACCAATGGACCGGCGCATATAGGCAGAACAATTCACAATTTACTATAAATACACCCATAAAAGGGCTGAGTTGAAAACGTTTCTAAAGACACACAGACAGCATTGCTACCTAAGTCGTAAAAAAAATATTGAATAGTTTGACAGAGAAAATGTGAAAACTGTGCTCATGATTTATGCTTAAAGAGAAAGCAGGTTGTGCATGTATGAGTATATGTGTGTGTGCATTTCTATCAAATGTGCTCACAGTAACATAAAAACTCTGGTGTTGAGGAGACATTAGTTTCCACTTGTAAAATAAATTGATTTACTTTCTGTTACTAAGGTAAAAAGTTAAGATTAGATGTAGTAATATAGTAATGTATAGTACACAGGTGTTTGTGTTTGTTTGTGTTTGTGTTTGCTATGCTGTTTTGTCATTTGTGTGTATGAGGGGAGGACTACTGTGTGCAGCTCCAGAGGTTGAGAACTTTCAGACACTTAATGAAGATAGATGGTCCACTGGAACCCTCTGAACATCTCCTTCTTCGCCCTCTGTCGTGAGAGAGAGAGGGATAGAGAGTTCAATAAAAAATAACAACAGCTTGTAACACTCCAAACCCCAAACAGATATCCAAGTAAAAAACAAAACAAAAAAACCTGGCCAGACTTGTACCAAACAGACTGCTTCCTTCATCACAATTTTAGCCTGTCAAGAGAAAAGTGGTTCAGCAGTACACAGCGAGGAGTTGTAGTGTCTGCTTGGTACAAAAGTACTTAATCTCTCAGCATTTGTTCATGTATTTGATGCCTGTGGCCTATTCTTGACATCTCAAAGGTTAAACAGGCCCAGAGATGCTTTTAAGGGGCATTTTCCGATGCACATTCTTCCATGCTGAGTTTGTGTTTGTTTTTTTGGTTTTTGTTGTTGTTGTCTGTGTGATCTGTTTAATTGATGCACCATATGCAAATTGAATAGGTTTGATTGTTCATGTGTTATTGGTGTGTAAAAAGATCTGGTATGGGGTGTGAGGTGGACGCGAAGGGTTCGAGTTCTCACATACATCAGTGGTTCAGCTATGGCTCGTCCTGGGTGCTATTGTTACTGTTCACCCTTTCTAAAACTCTTCATTCTAATAAACAAGGCCTAAATACACAGGCCTTTTACTGGGAGTGGCTAGGGTGTACATTACCTGCAGTCTATAATTACACACACACACACACACACACACACACACACACACACACACACACACACACACACACAAACACACACAATGAACGCACGCTCATGTTTGCATTCACACACACACGAAATCACACAGCCTAATGCTCGCTCCTCACACGCACACACACAGACACAGACGCACACACATACAAATACATACTTCAGTAACTTTACCCAAATGGGCATAGCACACCTGGCTAAAGTGTGACCCATCCTTTCCACATCCACTCCAATAGAACTGTTGCCGAGTGTGTTTGGAGAGTAAGGCACAATGCTGGTAGTGTGAGCTCTCTGACCCCAGGGCAAGACCCCAACCCCCTCCCTCATGCTCCCCGAGCCATCCAGAATTCACCACGGCCATGCACCTCCAGAGATCATCCAAAACAGATCGAGTGCACCAACAAGAGCGGGATGAGCCCTGCAGCTTTGGGGGTGGGGGGGGCCCGAAACTAAATAATCCTCTTTAATGATAGACCTCTGAGAGAATGACCCCCGAGGGGTGAGGGGTTAGAGGTGGTGACCTCAGCGGACAGGCGGTGGAGGTGTCCGTCTCGGTGAGGGTGGGGGCAGCGTCTCCGTGGTGCTCACGGTTGGACCAGCTGTAATAATAGTGTGGACACACCGAAACAAGAGCAAGCTTTAGCCTAGAATCTGGACACACAGAGGTGAGGGACAGTGGAGGTCTTTATTCTCTCACAGAGTCACACATGTTCACAGAGACCTGGGTCAGGGCACACACACACACACAAAAACACACACAAACACACACACACACAAACACACGCGCGCACATACACACACACACAAACACACACACACACACCCATGCACAAACACACACACACAAACACACACACACAGACACACACGCGCGCACATACACACACATACAAACACACACACACACACACACATACACACACACACACACACACACAAACAGACACAAACACACACACACACACAAACACACACACACACAAAAACACACGTGCGCACATACACACACACACAAACACACACACACACCCATGCACAAACACACACACACAAACACACACACACACAGACACACACGCGCGCACATACACACACATACAAACACACACACACACACACACACATACACACACACACACACACAAACACACACACACACCCACAAACTCTGCAGGCCACTGCATCTCTGCAGTTTCTATAAAAATGTTACCATGGCTTGATCTGCGTGAATGTCTTGCACTTTTGATGTTTTATGGCTCTATATAATGTGTTCTAACACTCTTAAGTCTAAAGTGTTATGGTGCAATGGTTTTCATATCACTGTTATAAATGAAGAATGTAGTTATGAGCAATGAAGTACTTCAGTGTGAGTGCACACAGTGGTAATCACTTATCAAAAACAGATGAGCGTGTGCGTCTGTGTGTGTGTGTGTGTGTGTGTGTGTGCATGCTCCCATAATGACAAAGACATTTTAAGTCCTGAGTTAATTCTGTCAGACTGATAGAACTAGGGGAGACCATTACAGAGTCCAGAAATGTTTATACCTGTGGCATTTGTTTAGGTTTACTGCCTCTATTAATTGTCCCACATAATCTCATTACATTTTTTAAGAATGGCATAAAGTAGTGGTGGAGCATCCAACTTTATGTTCTTGTCATTATCAACTTAAGTGCTAATACTCTATAGATGCATTATTAACCAGAGTGTCACTAAGGGACTCTTAGGTAGGGACGGTCATGCCTCATGCCATAAACCAAGACACACACACACACACACACACACACACACACACACAAACCTAAGGATTTATAGAGATAAAGAACCTACAGCAAACTCTAAACAAGCTAGGCACCTAGTATGTTTATAAAGCATGTTTCTGTATAATCATAATTACACAAGAACGTTCCACAAGATGGGTTTTTTTTTCCTGCGGTATGACAGCACCCTGTAGTAATGATATAGCGTTTTAGAGAAAGTAATGAATCTGTGTTTGTGTTTCTAAAAGTTTATTTGTTGTTGCCGTGCCGCTGGTGCCAATGAAAGCAACCATGGCAGGAAGAGACAATGGCAGTTATGTGCCCCACTCTAACCCAAACTCAAGTGGCCCTTTGATACAGTCGGGTCACTCATTATGTGATTTGCTGCTGTGTTCCTTTCAGTGTCACAGAAAGGGCCATTCAACAGAACACACACACACACACACACACACACACACACACACACACACGATCTCCTGACAATGGCAGCATGTGGCACAGTAATAAGTAGCACACATGAAAGAGCTGCCCTTCACAGAAAAGCAAACTCCAGAACTGGGGCAGTTATTAACCCTGCCCTGTCCTGCCCGACCCCCCGGCCTCACCTCCACTAACCCTCGTCTCTCACTGCCCAATGGGCCCGACAAAAGCCCCTCTGAGGATCTCTTACTCAGACGCTCCTGCCAACCAGCTGGCCACACCCGCAAACCACGGTGCTGCCCGCTACTCAGCCCGCAGCTAATGGACAGACTTAGCCATGTGCAGAGAGGTTGACCTCTGAATTAGCCAAACATGTGGACCTGGAAAAAAAAGGTTCTTTGTCAAGGATCAGATGTGAAGCTCAGAGGAAATAGGAACTCACTCACTCTTCTCATTGGCTAAGCTCCAGTCACAAGGAAGACACCACGTAAAACGTCCCTGCAGTGTTACCTGGGAATGTCAGGTCTCATGCAGAGAGATGGAACTAAACCCGCAGCGCGGGTGTGTGTGAGGTTGAGCGGAGGTGAACCCGTTCCCTAAGGAGCAGTGTTACACTCCATTTCTCCGGATTGCGCGTGCGTGTGTCCCACACTGCGCTGAGGGGGCTCTGGTTACATCTCCTCGGCTGCTCTGGGTGGAGCTAGGTGGGTGTTTGGCCCTGAGCCAGGCTGCCTTTGTGTTTTTTTCCGCAAGAAACCTACCGTCAACCTGCTCACCGCCTAACAAAAGCAGACTGGGACGTCATCAAA